>NW_024069340.1:0-51050 GCF_009389715.1 Phoenix dactylifera
GAATTCCTTGTAATCACACGAGCACGCCATTGTAACCAGAAATTATTGAAATGAAAAGTGTCGCACCTTTTCAAATTGTCTTTCTGGCCTTGTTGTTCTACTGGTAATACATCCGCAGGTTAGCGGAATTCCAGCCCCTTGGAATTTCTCGGCCATCTAGGGCTTCCAACTGGTAGGAGCCAGGTCGGTTTACCCAACGAACTTTATACGGGCCTTCCCAATTCGGCGCTAGCTTCCCACCTTCCGTAGGTTGAGATGCCTTAGCTCGCCTCAGCACCAGATCTCCAATTCTGAAAAGCTTCGGTCGGACTTTGGAGTTGTAATATCGGGCCACCCTCCGCTGATACATTGCCATCCGAACCTGCGCCATTTCCCTTGCTTCTTCCAAGAGATCCAGGTTCCCTCGGAGTTGCTCCGAGTTGGCCTCGGGTCGGTGTGCGGCTACCCGAGGTGAGGGAAGTCCGAGCTCTACGGGGACAACGGCTTCCGTGCCCATAGGTTAGGCTGAAAGGCGTCTCCCCGGTAGGAGTCCGATGCGTGGTCCGATACGCCCAAAGGACATTCTCGAGTTCCTCGACCCAAGCTTGCCCCGTCCGTCCGATCCGCGCTTTGATACCTTGGAGGATTGTCCGATTTGTGACCTCGGCCTCGCCGTTGGTTTGGGGATGCGACACGGACGTGAACCGATGTTCGATCCCGAACTCCTCGCAGAAGTCTCGGAAATGCTTGTTATCAACTGTCGACCGTTATCCGAGATGAGGACCCGAGGTACCCCAAATCGGACAATGATGTTCTTCTTTACGAACTTCCGGACTTGCGCCTCCGTGATGGTGGCCAGTGGCTCTGCCTCCACCCACTTGGTGAAGTAGTCGATGGCGACAATCAAAAATTTCCGCTGGGCCGAAGCGATGGGGAATGGTCCGAGGATATCCATTCCCCACTGTGCAAAGGGCCAGGGGGCGGTGATTGGCGCCAAGGGAACAGAGGGGACTCTCTGGATGTTGGCGTGGCGCTGGCAGGCGTCGCAGTTCCGTACGTGATCCTTTGAGTCTTCCAATAAGGTCGGCCAATAGTAGCCTTGCCTCATGATCTTATGTGCCAGGGACCTAGCCCCCAGGTGCGATCCGCAGATGCCTTCGTGGACTTCGCTGAGGGCGTAAGCCGCTTCCGAAGGGCGGAGGCACCTTAAGAGGGGGGCGGTGAACGAGGTCCGATACAGCCTCCTTCGTAGAGTACGTAGTGGGCGGACTTCATAACAAGTCGCCGAGCTTGATCTTCATCTTCGGGGAGGATCCCTTCGGCGAGGTAAGCTACAAGCGGGTCCCATCCAAGATGGTTCCGGATCAATTGCCATTACCGCTTCAGCCTCGCCGATGCTCGGGCATCTAGGGTCTCCAGGTATAATCGCCCTTGACAAGTTGTGTGCCTCAGCGCCCACCAAGCGGGACAACCTGTCGGCCCTAGCATTTTCGCTCCTTGGGACCTGCTGAATGTCAATACTGCCGAAGTCGGGAATGAGTGCTTGCACCTTCCGGACGTAGCTCTGCATGGTCGGGCTCCGTGCCTCGAACTCCCCCTCGAACCTGCCCGACCACCAGCTGGGAGTCGGTGAAGACCTTCAGACGCCGGATGCCGAGCTCCTTGGCGAGTTTGAGTCCCGTGACTAGGGCCTCGTACTCCGCCTCATTGTTGGTCACTGGAAATCCGAACCTCAAGGCATACTCGGCTATCACTCCATCGGGATTGGTAAGGACCAACCCAGCCCCTCCACCTTCAGGGTTCGACGACCCGTCAATGTGGAGCGTCCAGATCGGGAGATCGAGGCTGGGTGTTTCCGGCGGCCTAGGTTCCGCCTCCTGCACAGTGCACTCAGCGAGAAAGTCCGCGAGCACCTGGGCCTTGATGGCGGGCCGGGGCTGGTAGCGGATGTCGAACTCACCAAGTTCTACTGCCCACTTCACCAGCCGTCCCGCATTCTCAGGATTGCTGAGGATCTGCCGCAGTGGTTGATCGGTCAAAAGGGTGACAGAATGAGCCTGGAAATAGGGGCGAAGCCTCCTGGTCGCAGTCAGCAGCGCAAAGGCGATCTTTTCAGCCTTCGTGTACCGCGTCTCGGCATTCCGGAGGACTCGGCTGGTGTAGTACACGGGCTTCTGAAGTTTTGCCTCTTCCCGAACCAGTACTTCGCGCTGACTGCGGTTGGGGAGACCGCCAGGTAAAGGTAGAGCATCTCCCCCTCTTGCGGCTTGGACAGCAGGGGAGGAGACGCCATGTACTCCTTGAGCTGGTCGAACGCCACTTGACATTCAGCCGTCCAGAGGAAGTCTTTCGGGCGCTTCAACACCTTGAAGAACGGTTTGGCAGCGTTCGGCCGATTTTGCCACAAATCGTCCGAGCGCGGCGACCCTTCCAGCGAGCTCCTGAACCTCCTTCACTTTGGTCGGAGGGGACATATCTTGGATGGCCTTGATTTTGTCCGGGTTGGCCTCGATCCCCCGCTGGTTGACAATGAAGCCGAGGAACCTCCCGGCCGAAGCACCAAAGGCGCACTTCGCTGGGTTTAGCTTCATACGAAACTTCCGCAAGGTGGCGAAGGTCTCCTCCAGATCCGCAATGTGCTGATCCGCATGGCGGCTCTTTACCAGCATATCGTCCACGTACACCTCCATGTTCCGGCCGATCTGCTCCTTGAAGATTTTATTGACGAGGCGCTGGTAAGTAGCGCCAGCGTTCTTCAGACCGAAGGGCATTACCTTGTAACAGTACAGCCCTCTGTCTGTTATGAAGGCCGTTTTCTCCTCGTCCTGTGGAGCCATCATTATTTGGTTGTAGCCGGAGAAGGCGTCCATGAAAGAAGCAGCTGATATCCGGAAGTCGCGTCGACCAGTTGGTCTATTCGCGGAAGCGGAAAGCTATCCTTGGGGCACGCCTTGTTCAGGTCGGTGGTAGTCGACGCACATCCTCCACTTCCCGCTCGCCTTCCGGACAAGTACGACGTTTGCCAGCCACTCGGGGTAGCTCACTTCCCTTATGAAACCTGCCTCCAAGAGTTTGTCTACCTCCTGGTCGACCACCCGGATCCGATCCGGGGCACAGTGTCTCTTCTTTTGCTTTACTGGTCGGTGGGTCGGGTCGACGTTGAGGGCGTGAGAAATGACCTCCGGGTCGATCCCAGGTACATCGGCCGCCGACCAGGCAAACACATCAGCATTGGCCTCGGAGGAATTCCACTAACCAGAGCCGAGCTTCCAAGTCGAGGTTGGCACCGGACCCGGACCGTGCGGTCCGGGCGGCCTTCTTCGAGGGGAACTTCGATTACGCCCTCGGCCGGCTCCCCCGTGCCGCAAGGCCACTTCGTCTCTGGCGTCAAGGGACTCGACGCTTAGGGCCTCCATGGGCTTCTTCCCTTTGAGAGTTGCTAGGAAACACTGCCGTGCGGTTGGTTGGTCACCTCGGACCTCTCCAATCCCGGCCGCCGTGGGGAACCGCATGAGCAAATGGTAGGTAGAAACCACCGCGCGAAGGGCGTTCAGTCCGGGTCGTCCGAGGATAGCGTTGTAGGCCGAGGGGACACGGACGACCAAGAACCGAGTCGCACCGTGGCTTCTGCGGGTGCAACGCCCGCAGTCACAGGCAGCTCAATGACACCTTCGGCCGAGATAGCGTCTCCAGTGAATCCTATGAGGGGGGTGGATGTTTTGTGCAACAATTGTCGGGACAAGCTCATCTTTTGGAAGGCCTCGTAATACAAAATATCAGCTGAGCTTCCACTATCCACAAGAACACGCCTTACATCATAGTTCGCCATAGTGAGAGAGATCACCATGGCGTCATCGTGGGGAGTCTGAACCCCCTTTACATCTTCATCACAAAAAGCGATTACATTTCCGACCCGCTGCCTCTTCGCGACGGCCACTCCTGATGCTTCCGCCGAGCCCCCTGCGTTCCTCACGGGCCGAGAGCAGCCCCCCAGTGATGGTGTGGATCACTCCCGCAACGGGTCGATTCTGCTCCCGAGGCTCCTGAGGGGCCGGGTCGGCCGGACGCGGGTCTGCCGGGGACGTCGGTCGTTTACATATCGACCGAGACGCCCTCGGCGAATGAGAGCCTCGATCTCGTCCCGAAGCTGGAAACAGTCTTCGGTATCGTGGCCGTGGTCTCGGTGGTACTCACAGTACGCCCGAGAAGGCCTCCTCCCAGGGATCTTCTTCATCTGCCTCGGGACCGGGAGGTCCTCCCGCCCCTTGACCTCCATGAGGATCTGGGCCCGGGGGGCCAGGAGTGGGGTGTACCGGTTGAAGCGTCGGTGTGGAGAACGAGGGCGTGTGGCGCCGTGGTTCCTTGCTGGTGACGGGCTTCTGCGCCGGCGTTGAGGCGTCAGGCTCCTCCTCTGGGGTGCCTCTTTTCGCCTTTTCTTCCCGGGCTTTAGAGGGGCCTCGGCGGCCTCCTTGTTCCGGTGGGAGGCTGCCTCCTCGGCGTCTGCATACTGGTTTGCCCGAGATAACAGCTCCGGGAAGCTCCGCGGCAGGCGTTTGTCCAGGGAGAAGGTGAGTCTGCCCTTTCGGAAGCCACGCTTCAGGGCTGAGAGAGTCACTTCCTGGCTCAGGTTCCGGACCTCCAGTGTAGCCTTGTTGAAGCGGGTGAGATAATCCCGCAGGCTTTCTCCCTCGTTTTGCCGGACATCAAAGAGGGAGTCGGAGACCAGTCGCCGCCTGCTACTGACGGCGAAATGGCTGATGAAGAAGCGGGTGAACTAGTCGAAGGACTGGATGGAGTTAGCCTCCAGGCCGGCGAACCATGCCCTTGCCGGGCCACGGAGGGTCGCCGGGAAGGCCTTGCAGAGGAGCGGATCCGATGCTCCATGGAGGAGCATAAGAGTCCTGAAACTCTCCACGTGGTCCCGCGGGTCCGCCGCCCCGTCGTAGGGTTCGATCGCCGGCATTTTGAACCCCGGCGGGTTCGGGGTCCGCAGGATCCTCGAGGCAAGCGCCGGCTGGGAGGAGATCTCCAAGTCAGCGAAGGGATCTTTGGAGTGGCCCTTCAGGACCTGGAGTTGTCTGTGGAGATCGTCCCACCCGCCGGTCCAGGGAGCGCGACCGGTGGGTGGGGGACAAGGAGCGGCGTGTGGGGGACCGACTGGAGTGCGGGCCCCTCGAGGACTGGGGTGTCTGAGAACGCGCCCGGGTCCGCCTCTCGTACCCCGCACAGCTCCGATGAGAAGGTCCTGGCAGAATGGACCGCACTCGAGAATCCTCCTCGCGCCGGCGCTCCTCTCCATGGGAGAGGAAGGAGCGCGGGTTGTGAGGAAGAGGCGAGTGCTCGGGGGGCAGCGGCTCCTGAGCCCGTTGCGGCACCCGAGAGATCACACCCTGCAGATTCTGCACTGCCTCCGCGAGGGTGCGAACCTGCTGGTCTAGCTGGTCGAACTGAGCAGCTTCGACCGTCTGAATGGGAGAAGGGGCGGTGGAGTGCTGCTGAGAGTGCGTTGGGGACGCAGCAGCCTCTCGGCCGGAGGCGCGAGAGGCTCCGCGACCGGAAGCATTGGAAGCTCCACGACCACCTCGCCGTGCCATTACGATCGTTCTAAGATTCGGCCCTTCCTCTAGCGCCAACTGTTGCTGGTGGTCCAAACCGAGAACGATTGGCACTGCGGTGTGAACGGGGGTTCCGTCTGAGTTGTCTTGGTTGGTGTTGGTTGCGCTCCACCTTCCGCCAAGAAACCTGCAAACAAGCCTTGCACCACCACCAGGGTAGTGATGGCCCTCCGACGGTCAAGTCAGAGGAGATTGGAGGAGGAGGAGAGGTGATAATCGCAAGTAAGAGAGTGCTCTGGGAGATATTGCTCACCTCCCCCCTTTCTCCCTCCAGCCGCATATATACCTGGCTGGGGGGTCTCTTAGGGGGGTTCGTTATCGTGGGGCACGATGGTGTGGCCACTGACATGGCCGTTACAGGGCGTCGTGGAGCAGCACCGGGTACGGCCACGTCAGGGCATAGTGGGGCTCCGCTTTGTACGGCTGATGCAGGAGATCGTGGAGCAGCATCGGATACAGCCGTTGCAGGGAGTAGTGGAGCAGGAGGCCGCGGCGTGCCTCTGGGGAATAGCCTGTCGTTATCAAGAGATCTCCGACTCGGGGTCGGAGCGCTGGATCAAGGGGCAGCCGACTCGGGGTCGGGCTGCGGAGCCGAGGATATCCGACTCGGGGTCGGATTGCTGGATCAAAGGGCAGCCGACTCGGGGTCGGGCTGCGGAGCCGAGGACGTCCGACTCGGGGTCGGAGCGCTGGATCAAAGGGCAGCCGACTCGGGGTCGGGCTGCGGAGCCGAGGATGTCCGACTCGGGGTCGGATTGCTGGATCAAAGGGCAGCCGACTCGGGGTCGGGCTGCGGAGCCGAGGACGTCCGACTCGGGGTCGGAGCGCTGGATCAAAGGGCAGCCGACTCGGGGTCGGGCTGCGGAGCCGAGGACGTCCGACTCGGGGTCGGAGCGCTGGATCAAAGGGCAGCCGACTCGGGGTCGGGCTGCGGAGCCGAGGATGTCCGACTCGGGGTCGGATTGCTGGATCAAAGGGCAGCCGACTCGGGGTCGGGCTGCGGAGCCGAGGACGTCCGACTCGGGGTCGGAGCGCTGGATCAAAGGGCAGCCGTAGTCTTCCTGGGCGCGCGTGCCGGTCACGTGGGGCATGGCGGCTTATTTCCCCCGTAACACAAAGTATGCTAGTGATGTAGACACACATAGGTCTCCCACTAGTTATTCTTTTAGCTTGGGATATGGTATTATTTTTTGGTCCAGTAAGAGATAGCCTACTATTACATTGTCTTCTATAGAGGCAGAGTATCGTGCGACCATGATGGCAGTTCAGGAGTTGACTTAGCTCACGAGGTTGCTTGGTAATTTAGGTTATGATACTAACCATATTTTTCCTCTTTATTTTGATAATGAGAGTGCAAGCCAATTGGGGAGAAATTTGGTATTTCATGCAAGGACAAAGCATATTGAAATTCATCATCATTTTATGAAAAGGTTGATTTGCTTCTAGTTTCTACGAAAGACCAAGTAGCGGATATTTTCACCAAAGGATTGGCGGCCGAGCAGTTTGAAGATTTGTGCAACAAGCTCGGCATCATGGACTTCGTAATGAGGGAGAGTGTTGAAAATCATTGCTTATCCTACTTATATTACAATTCTATTCCTAGTTTTATTTTACTAGAATTCTTATCCTTTAGTATTTGTTGCTGGAAATTGGACCCGGGGGCAGTCGTCGGCTGAGAGGGCAGAGCTCCGGCGAGAACTGGCTGGCGGCGATCCGTCGGCGGGCGGTGTCCTCCGTAGGGCCTACAAAAAAGTCGGTGGCCGGGGTTTCCGGCGCCGACCCATCGATGCCTAAGTCAGAGGAGGCAAAGATATATGGAAGAAAATATGTCCAGAGTTTCAGTGTCCAACCCCCTCTAAGGTGGGAGGGTTCTCCTTTTATAGAGGGACCTCGGATTACCTGTGATGTGACGAAGCGGAGTTTACCGTATGATTGAGCATGTCGGCTGGATTAATGCAGGATCGTGTGCATTAATGTCTTGCCGTAGGAGGTTAGGCCGGGGCCAGGGAGTTGTCACGGCTGACCAGAGGCAGCCGAGCTAATTTGCCATGGAGGGCTTGAGATCCGTAGACAGCAGGAGCCATGCGCATTAATTGTTGAGTAAGCCGGGGGTCTGCAGAGTCCATGCGATTAATTGTTGAGTAAGCCGGAGGCCTGCAGAGTCCATGCGCATTAATTATTGAGTAAGCCGAAGGCCTACAGAGTCCATGCGCATTAATTGTTGACGGCAGTGGCAGGGGATGGTCTCTGGTTGAGCTGCAGAAGAATGTGATCGCGGCGAGTGGATGGCGAGGTCAAGCTTCCGAGGTTGGGAGCTTCCAGGTCGGGCGTTTCGAGGTCGAGAGCTCCTAGGTCGGTCGTCCGAGGTCGGACGCCAGGTCGGTCGTCCGAGGTCGGGCGCCAGGTCGGTCGCCGAGGTCGGGTGCTTCCAATCACGTGCTTTGGGGGGACTTGTATTTTCCTCAACACTACCCCCGACTTCCGAGTCCGAGCTGCTCGCGAGCTCGGACGTGGGAAGTAATTGCTTTTATTGCAGTGGTGGGGGCTAGGGAGACTTAAATTATGCCGGCGCTCCGCGCGCTTCGGGGTGCTTTTAATGAGGGGAGAGGGGGCGACGCCCTTTCGTCCTTCGAGGCCGTTTCGTGTAGTGGGCTCATGATAAGGCTACGAGATCCGACGGGACGGCGCCTCGATTCCGTATTCGAGGCATCCGCCCAGAATAAATGCACTGCGTCGGCTTTCGGGGCCGACACGTGGCGCAATCCGGACGGGGGGGCGGATTCTAGCCCTGCCGATCTGGACCGTCGGGAGGGTCTATATAAACCCCCGACTTAGCCCTAGAAAGGTCTCGCTTGTTTGTTATTGCTGTCATCCTTTCTTCTTTTTCTCCTGGTTGCGACCGAGCTTTTCCAGCGGCGTTCAGAGGCGATTTCTAGCAGTGTTCAGAGGCGATTTCCGGTGACCCCATAGTAGGTCGTTTTCCCACACTGGCTTGGAAGTCCTTTTCTTTTCTTTAAATACCTGCTTTCTTCCCCTTCTTCGTTTTCGTTTCTCGCTTTTTCCTTCATTTTCCTTTTTTTTCTTTTGAGATGGGTCTTGGTCCCGGTGAGGTTGGGTCTACCTTGACCGAGCAGGAACTAGAGCTGGTCCGTTTCCGATTTTTCTTCCAATTCGGGTTTCGTCTCGAACTCGCAGGGTCGGAAGACTGCGTGACTAGACCTCCGCCAGGTCGGATCGGGGTGTATATCGATGCGCTCTGGGCCGGCCTGCGGTTCCCCCTTCATCATGAGTTTGTGAATGACTTGTTGGTGGAGTACCAACTCGCCCCAGCATAGCTCACTCCAAACACATGGAGGACCATTGTCGGGTTCGCGTCCCTCTGCCTTGCGCATGGGATTCCGACCTCGGTGAGCATCTTCCACCGGTGTTTCATGTTAAAGACGAACCCGACGGACGTAGAGTGGCTGTATTTCGCCTGGAGGAGCGGTATGTCGCTCTTCCGAGGTACCCCTTCCTCGATTCATGAGTGGAAGGGGAGATTTTTCTTTCGTTCTTCCGAGCTCTCGTGGGGTTCGATCCGAGGTGGGGGCATCCCGGGTTGAAGGCCCTGAATAGGCTTAGTGGTCTTTCGGTGGACGAGCAGAGGGCTTTTGATGCTCTGCGAGGTCTCGGGAGGGACATCCTTCTGACCGAGTTTCTGACCGAGGAAACTCTGGTAAACGTCGGCCTGAGGCGGCGCGCCCCGAGGGTAAGGGCAGTTGTACTGCTCCTTCATTCTTCAGTTTTTTGCTTTATCTGTTCCTTTCCTTTGTTCTTTTGATGTTGGTCCGATACTTAGAAAAAATTTCTTCCTTTCTTTGTTTCAGACATTCCCCACGTGCCGACCAGCAATGCATCTCTCTTCGCCCGACTGAAGAGGAGGGCGGCCGAGGTCGGCGGGGCTCTCCCCAAGCCCCGAAAGAAGGCTAAGTTGGCTGCTACTTCTGCCCCTCCTGAGGCGAGGGACTCGGGGGCCGGAGTTTCGGGATCTTTCCGGGGGAAGAGCTCCAGTTACTGAGCGTGCGAGCTCGGGTTCCGGGGGAGCGTCGAGCTCGGCGTCTCCGACCTGCCCCGCTCCCATTCCTCAGCAAGCGGGCCAGCCAGTTATCCGCCTGCGGCGCTTAGGGCCAGAGCCAAGCAGGGGCCCCGAGGTCCCGAGCGCATCTTGGCCCGCCGCCACGACCTCGGGGGGGGGGGGGGGGGGGGGCAAGTTCTTCGGGGGCCGAAGGGAGAGTGTCGGCCGAGCCGGAGTCCCCGATGCGCAAGGGTAGCTCGGCCTTCCGAGATGGTGATGTTATGCGCGAAGTATTCCGCCGCGCAATGCTCCCGACGGACCGGGTCGAGTTCAGAACCCTCATGCAGGAGGAAGTTGTCGATCAGACCTACCGTAATACTGTTCGAGTAAGTCACCTTTTCATTTTGCCCTTAGTCATCAGTATTTTCTTTATTTTTGCTTATCGTTGCTTTTCCTGCAGCATATCCACAAAGTCGATACCCTGGTATTCATTGCCTCGGAATGCCAGGAGGAGTCCCGGCGACTCTATAGACAACTGGAGCCAACCAAGAAGAGGGTTGCCGAGCTGGAGGCCGTGTTGGCGGAAGCCGTAGCGCAGAGGGAGGCCACTGAGGCGAGTCGGCGAGCTATTGTCGACGAGCTCGAAGAGGAGAGGATCGCACACTCTTTGGCAAGATCAGCGCTGCGCGCCTTCGAGGCGCATCTTGCTGAGGCCCGCTTTGAAGCCGCCGACCATAAGTACGAGGGCGGAGTCCTCCGCCTGAAGGTCGAGCAGCTCGAGGCCCAAGAGAAGAGGGCACTCGAGCAAGCTGAAAATGCCGTGGAGCTTTTCAAGGAGTCGGAAGAGTTCCGCGACATGCTGGAGGAGGAGACCGTGGACGGGTTCCTTCGGGGTTTCGAGAATTTTCGAAGGCAGATGGCGCGATACTGCCCCCAGCTCGACCTTTCGGGGATCCGTCCAAGGATGGGGATAGGCGCCGAGATCGAGGCCGACGTCCCCACAATTCTTGTGGCCGAGGAGGAGCTCGCCGAGGCCGAAGCTGACATGGCCGGTCAGGCGACGTTGGGGGCCCCTCCCGGGGAGGTTGCCAGGCCGCTGGCGAGGCCCTGGCTGAGGCCACTGCGGAGGGTTCCGAGCCGACGCCCGTCGAAGACCCATGGGTTATTGTTGTAGATGATCCTGAGGGTGACACTGGTGCAGCCGCCGCCCCCTAGAACTTTATTTTTCCTTTCGCTTTCCTTTTTGTAAGTGAGTTCGGCCCTTGAATACGGCCGAGCCTTAATTTTGTACTCGACCTCCAAGCCTTTATTAATTTTGTCTCGTTTTGCATAGTAGGTAAATTTTTACCTTGGCTGTTTAAATTAAATTCCTCTTTTGCAAATTTCTCTAAGGTAAATCTTAGTCTCGGCTAGGTCCGTAGACTTAGATTCTGGTGGCGTTGCTAGATTATCAGGCTTAGCTCTGATAGGGATCGCGCTAAGGCTCTGTGCTTAGATTTTAGGAAAATTCGCTAAGCCTTCGAGTTCGGGCTCCGAAGATGTCCTGCTAATCCTTCAGACTCCGAAAATTCGGCCAAGTCCTTGGGCTCGGTTTCTAGGGTAAGCTTGTTAAAGCTCTAAGGCTGGATTCCGAAGAGATCCTGCCAGACCTTCAGATTTGTCTTCTGGAAAATTTTGCCAAGTCTTTGGGCTCGGCTTCCAGAGTAGGCTTTAAGGTCAGACTCCGAAGAGGTCATGGACCGAGGTCAGGCCATTGTCAGGGCCTTCATGCCCATTAATCTCAAACTCGGTTGGAGTATCAACAGGTAGAATCCAAACTTACGGTGAGTGTTTTGGTGCCTCCGGGCTTAGCCGTAGCATCATTGGGCGGAGCTTGAAGTTGTCCCCACAAGCCATCCCGGCTTGGGTTAACGTTGGAAGTCGGCCGGTGTCACGACCCCCGCCCCGTTCCCGGCGGGCCGCCGCGACGGTCCTAGGGTGCGGGTAGGCATAAGGCCACCAGCCACCACGTAGAACCCTACTACCTATTAATCATCAATAAATTCTAAAAATTTTGGCATGATGCATGCACAAAATGATCACCTTTCCTATGGTGACCTGTCAGGATTATCTCAATACATACAACACACTACCTGTCAGAGCAGCAATCACATAATCCGTCACATAATGAACCTGGACAATATATATCAATACATCATCTCAGGCATATAACTCATCTGTATAAAAATCTGGTTCCCATTCCATCCATGGTCAAACCCATATCCACAACAGGATCTATGACTGTAACTATACACTATATACAACAGAAGGTTTATAATACACCAAAAGGGTATAAACCTCTATCTACATTGTACTATACTATACTATGGAGCGGCACAGCTAGCAGGCAACCACTAATCCTGCTCCTCTCTATACAATACCTACCCTGCAATCAAAAATATCAAACTGGGGAGTGAGTATATAAATACTCAGTGAGTGGAGTAGAGAGTACTATGCACATGAGACAGAATATAATCATGGCTCGAGATGAAATCTCAAGATCAATAACAAGATGAACATGATCTCAACATAGAGAATATGGAGTAAATCATCAATATCACCACAATCAATATCAACTCATCTGAAGCATATATGGAATAATCAAGTCAACATATATGCTACTCATGAATATGCTCAACAGGTCATAGTACTGAATCATATAAATCAGGTGTCAATAGGCTGAATCATCAACAAGACAGCTATCGGGAGGTGGGTTTTACGCCCCAGGCGAACCAGCAACAACTCCCTACTGCCATATGCATATATCGAATATGACACCACACCAATATGTAAATCATCACTAGACAGCTGTCGGAAGGTGGGTTTTACGCCCCAGGCGAACCAGCAACAACTCTCCACTGTCACATGCATATGCAGGATAAGACACCATATCGATAATGTAAATGCTAGACAGCTATCGGAAGGTGGGTTTTACGCCCCAGGCGAACCAGCAACAACTCCCCACTGTCACATGCATATGCAGGATAAGATACCACACTGATCATGTAAATGCTTGCCAGTATCCAGAACAGAAATCCATCTCACATCTACATACTAAACGGCAACTCGCGGGAATTCTACATCCGCGGAAAGCCATACTGCACCTCGCGGGGTCTTACTATGCCCGGCGGCAAGCAGAATATAAGTCGTAGGACAGGCCAATCCTACGCCTAGGGCCGTGTCCCCCCTAGGAAGGGACTGGGCTCCGCCTACCCAGAAGGCTACTATGTGCACAAAGGCCGATGTTCAACCCCCATCGACTATAGGTGTCCTGCAGATACTGCCAAGCCATGCATAAATGCCATAATGCACCCTCCCAATACTCTACTAAAAATGAGTATAATCAAGACTACCACTCACTTGATCATGACCCAATCATAAACTAACATCAGGGTTAGGAGTGAGGGTCAAGGAAGTGCAATACAACTCAATATACCACTAAAAAGGCTCTACAAATCTTTGAAATAGAGGAAATGAAATCAATTTACAAAAGAAGTTATTTCACAATTTGGAACCAATTTAATTACTCATAAAAGAGTATAATCAAGCTACGACTCACAAGTCTTTAAAATAGAGGAAATGAAATCAATTTACAAAAGAAATCATTTCACAATTCAGAATCAATTTGATTACTCATCAACCCCTCGTAATTCCTCTCAATGTTCCCTCAAATGCATGTACAGAATAATCAAGCATGGAGAATCAAAATATAGAGGAATATACAACAACAATTAATCAATAGGCTCAGGTGGAATCAATTCACACCTGGCGACATTCATGAAAATGAATTAAGGATGCTCATGGTGCAAAGTACATGACTCCCACTCACCTGTCAATCTGGCACAGCCCTGATACGCCTCCAAAACTTTATGGTAGGCAGTAGGGGCTTCTTCTTCTTGCTCCCTAACTTCTTGCCCAACTGTGACATGCATTTATAATATATTTAGTTTTGTATCAAGGGCTATAATCTACGTGCCAATTATAATATAGGGGACTTTAATTGATTCAACTCCCCCGTTTCCTAAATCTTTTCTTTTCTTTCTCTTTTCTCTTTCTATTAATTAACTCACCATTTATGTGTATTAGGGACTTCCTTGCATGAGTACAAGGTCCCCTTAGCTTAATCTGGGCTTAATACCCTATTATAGCATGAAATCCCCCATTTTTCACCCGGATGAACAGTAATCCGGACCGACAGCCGGTTACTTCATCCCGAGTTTGATCCACTTTCAGGACTCCAAATTTGATGAAATTTTTACCTAACATTCTACACTCATAGGAAATTCTAAAGAGGTAACATGCATTGCTATCGAAGGTCGTTTGACCCCCTAAATAATTCACCGAAGTTGGGACTTCGACACAGTTTTTCCGTAGTGCCAGAAAAATTTGTCAAAATCCGTTTCTTCCTCTTTTAACCGCCTCTACAACCCTTATCCGACCCCTCTAGACTATATCCACCCTTTGTATAGCCTAATGCGGGAAGGAGATCTACGTTTTTCCCTTTAGCTGGAAGTGCAACCGGAATCTCTTTCCTCCTCGAATCCCCTTCCTCTTTTTCTTTCTTCTTCTTCTTCTTCTCTTTTTCTTTCTTTCTTTCCTCTGTTTCACGCCTGAGAACCCCCTCCCTCTTTCTCTCGGTTTCATTCCAGCTCAAACCCTCCAATTAAATCACATCAAGATACTATTCACCCTTTTTTTAATATTATTAAATTCCCATTTTGCCCCTAACACTTCAACATATCTACCGTTATGCCATTAACTTTTGATTCCTTCCAATTTTACCCCTTATATCAATTTTAAAGGACTATTCTATCCCTTTTTATATATAAAAAAAAAATTTTGGGGTTATTACAGCCGGGCCCTCGCTCGGAGGGGTCCGGAATAAACGAGGACCGAGCCGTAGATCGGTGCACGGGGTCGAGAAGACCTCGGCTCATAGTTGGTTCAGAAGAGCATCCCAACCTCGGTTGGGATTTTATCGATCGTTATGGTATATAACAAGTAGATGCAATAATGCAGGTGCTAGGTGGAAAGTACCTTTTGCCCCGTTGGAGCCGATCACCTTACGTCGAGGTAGGCAGTTTCGCTCTACGGTTGGTTCTTCGAGGCGTTCTTTGGCCCGTAGTTCGCTTCCGTAGGCGATGCCATCTATTGTGGAATAAGATGGCGCTTTGATCGGGGCCTCGTGCAATAGAGTAGCTCGCATCGGCCGACCGGGGGGGATGTTGTGTATTTGGTGTCCGCTTTAGGCGCGCCTGCATGCAGGGGGTCCGCGTAGGGGTCACCCCATCGTCGAAGGCCAAGGGGTCCACAAAGGTCGGGGTTTGGGACTCTACGATCGACACACGGGGCATTCCGACCTTGGTCAAGGTATCGAGCATGAGGTCGAGGGAGCTGGGGCTCGCTGTCGACCTGGTGACGCTTTCCGAGGTCGAGGAAGTTTGGGACTCTACGGTCGACACACGGGGCATCCCGACCTTGGTCGAGGTATCGAGCACGAGATCGAGGGAGCTGGAGCTCGCTGTCGACCTGGTGACACTTCCTAAGGTCGAGGAAGTTTGGGACTCTACGGTCGACACACGGGACATCCCGACCTTGGTCGAGGTATCGAGCACGAGGTCGAGGAAGCTGGGGCTCGCTGTCGACCTGGTGACGCTTTCCGAGGTCGAGGGAGTTTGGGACTCTACGGTCGACACACGGAGCATCTCGACCTTAGTCGAGGGATCGTGCGCAAGGTTGAGGGGTCTGGGAACGCAATATCGACCTGCGATGCTTCCCGAGGTCGAGAAAGTTTGGGACTCTACGGTCGACAATCGGGGCATCCCGAACTTAGTCGGGATCTTTGAGGAAGATCGAGATCGGGCTCGATATCGATGCGGCGAGGCGTTTCAGGCTCAGCTGGGGCATCCGAACTTGGTCGGGCATCCGAGCTGATTCGGGTAGTCTGAGGATCACAAATGTCCCAATATCAGGAGAGACGTAACATGATTAAAGGAGAACTATAGATGAATTATCGTAAGGAGAGGACAGGATTCATGTTCCCAATCACCAAGGACCCCTTAGGGTTTTACTGGTGATACATCCGCAGATTCTCGAAATTCCAGCTTCGTGGGATGAGGGTTCCTTCGAGGGATTCCAGCTTGTATGCTCCGGGTCGCTGGACTCGTGCGATCCGGTAAGATCCTTCCCAATTCAGGGCTAGCTTCCCTTGCTCGGTTGGCTGAGAGGCTTCAGCTCTTCTGAGGACGAGATCCCCCACTTTGAAAAGCTTGAGCTTGACTTTGGAGTTGTAGTATTGGGCCGTTTTTTGCTGATATCTCGCCATGCGGACTCGAGTGACTTTCCTTGTCTCTTCAATGAGGTCCAAGTTGTCCTGAGCTGAGAAGAATTGGAGTCGGCGTCATAATGCTCCACTCTCGGATGACAGTCTCTGTCCCGTATGCCAGGTTGACCGATTTTCAATGGGATGACAGTCTCTGTCCCGTATGCCAGGTTGAAGGGGGTTTCGCCAGTGGGTAGTCGGAACGTAGTCCGGTAGGCCCAGAGAAAGTTGTATAAGTCCTCGACCCACTGTCCCTTGGACCGATCGAGCCTGGCTTTGAGCTCCTGCAAAATGGTACGATTTGTTACCTCGGTTTCTCCATTTGTTTGGGGATGGGCGACCGAGGTGAAGCGGTGGTCGATGCCGAGTTCGGAGCAAAATTCTCTAAAATGAATGTTGTCGAACTGGCGGCCGTTGTCGGATATGAGGATGCGAGGGAGTCCAAATCTATAGATGATCGACTTCCATATAAAGTCCCGCATTTTCTGCTCGGTGATCCGGGCTACTGGTTCAGCTTCGACCCACTTAGTAAAGTAGTCGATGGAGACAAGTCGATTCCCCACTGGGCGAATGGCCAGGGGGCACTGATCGAAGTCAGCGGGGCCGAAGGTCGGCACTGGATATTGGCGTTCCACTGGCATCGGTCGCACCTTCGGATAAAGTTCGTTGCGTCCTTTTGGAGTGTGGGCCAAAAGTATCCTTGGCGCAAGATTTTATGAGCCAGTGCTCGGCCTCCCAGATGGTTCCCGCATATCCCTTCATGGACCTCTCGTATAGCATAGTCCGCCTCTGACGGGCGGAGGCATCTGAGGAGAGGAGAGGTGAAGGATTTTCGGTAGAGCTTGCCTTCATATAATTTGAATCGGGAGGCTAGACGCCTAATTCGGCGAGCCTCGAGCTCGTCATTGAGGAGGACTTCATTTTGTAGATAGTTAACGAGCTCGTCCATCCAGCTTGGTTCGATGTCGATGCACATGGTCGGCTCAGGTTCTTCTATGCTAGGTGTTTGAAGATATTCGAGTACCGTCGCCTTGGGGAGCTTGCTCATGCGGGAGGTCGCCAGCTTCGACAGTTGATCGGCCCTGAGGTTTTCTGTTCTGGGGATATGGTGATGATAAGTGCTAAATAATGCATAAATTAATATCTTATTCATAGCACTTATTATTATTTTAATTCATATATTTTATAAATTCAACTAAAAAATGTGTTACCTTCATTATTGCATTTTAATAAATTATTAAAGGTAATTCAAGTTTTACTTATTTACTGATTGAGTCTAATGTATGCAGGTTGAGTCAAACTCATTTGAGATGATCCCTGAACCCAAATTACATGCACTTCGTGAATTAAATCCTCTCAGATTCCCTCTTCGGCCGTTCATCCCAATTCTACTATTTTCGTCACATCCAATTCGACCTTTCGTTCTAACATTTTGAACCTGTATCATGGATCAGCCTTTATGTGCAATCAGTCATTCAAGTTTTCCTTCTCCTCATGTGTTCACCCATAAGGACTCTTTCCTTCCACATAACCAAACTTTCCCCGTTTTAGCTTTAAAATAAAGCCATCTTCCAACCAGTTGGAGTCGGCCCACGTCTTCCCGAGTCGACCCAATCTCCTTCATCTCACGTTCCAACGTCTCCCCATCATATCTTCATCACATGCTAATCTCCCACGGATAAGCTCCAACTCCCAGCCGAACTTCATCCAGATCACTTCACAACCACGGATCCAGCGTCATCTCCTCCCGAATCACTCGCGACCGTGTTCATCTCCCAGCGTCCTAACACTCATCCTCCGCTAATCTCACGCACGTCTCTCTTCCCTTCTGAATCCAAGGAACAGAGTCTCCCCATGTATCAAATCCCTTATATCCGGCGATTCATCCTCATCCTCAAGCTCCTCCCAACATCCAAGATCTTCTTCCGGACTCCCAGCTTCCACCGTGAAAATCTTCATCCCGTTCGCGTTCGGATATGCTTGATTCAACCATCCACATGAGAAATCTCACACGGTATCTCCCCCTGTTCTTGCAATCAACCTTATCCCAACGTCTCAGCAACCATCCTTTACCGTCCACATCATCCTAAATCCCAGCATCCCCTGTTCCCAATCGGATGAACATTCCAAACAACCACTCCCAGAACCAAGTTCAGATCCCATCCTCTCCACGATAGCTTCTTTCCGAGCTTCACGGCAACCAAATGTATCCTCCCCTGTTTCGGAAACAGAACACAGTCATCTTCCCATTTCCGTGGATCACATCCCAACCAACCAACCCATCTTATTCCGTCGGATGGACTCCAGCAAACTTTGTGAGCATCGATTTCCTCTCAGCCGAATCAAGCCAGCCATCATCCAGATTAATCCCAGCCGAATCCAAACTCCCGTTCCAAGTTCATCTTTATCTCAGCACCAAATCCTCTCCCACTGCATCCACAGCAACGGCAGCATCTTCGAATCCCCTGCATCCTCATCCACCGACTGCAACAAATCCACAGCATGCAACCCGTGTTCTCGCCAGCAAGAATATCAAGCTTCAACAATCACGGATAGACTCAAATCCTCTCCCACCGCGTCCAAGGATCAAGGGATAGAAGTCATCTGTTCATCTTAATCCTTCATTCGGAACAGAGGAGCGAGAGGGAGTTGCAGCCTATAAAAGGCTTAGGCGTGAACCGAGGAGGGGCATTCTTCTCTTCCATTCATTCCTCCCCCACCGGGGGGGGGCATTCCCTCTTCCCCCACCGGGGGTTGCTCCCATCATCTCTCGGAGGCCACATCCCACGGGAAGAAGAAGAGGAAACAGGGGAGGGAGTGAGCCACGGGAACATGAGAGAATAAAAAAATAAGAGGAGAGAGAAGAGTTTTGTTATTTTGGGAATATTTCAAAGAAATAAATCATGAAGGAAGAGATGGGAGCCTGCTGCTGTGCTGCTGCTGCCGTCTCCAACTCCATGCAGGGCTGATCTCTTCTCCAGGGCCGGATGTAGCCCTAACAAAGGGCCAAGGGTTTTTATATTTTTAATTTCTATTCTTGGAGTTGTATAAATCTTATTCTGCTTCTAATGAATATTTTCATCTCATATTTAATTTCTGTGATTTTAAATATGAAGTTTATACAACTGCTCTTCATGATCATTGAAGTAAAAATAAGATAGTTCATGCTTAAGGAAGATGCGATGTGCTACCACTTTAGATTAGGGTAGACATTTCATGCTAAACTAAAGATGGATTATGCCTAAATTACTTCTGTGAAATTTTATTCGAATGCTTATTAGGCTTGTAGCCAATTTGCATGTTAATCCAAGAATGAAATAAAATATAAATAACCCTTGTTCTAATGTTAGTGGTGAATTCCTTGCCCTAGGTTCTCCCAAATTGATATCATTTTAATTGCATTTTTTTTATTCAATTGCTTAGTTTAATACTCTTCACAAATTCATCATTTTAAATATTTTTTATTTTTAAGAAAACAACTATACCCCAATCCCTGTGGATCGATACCCGTAATCACTATCCTACCAGATACGTGCTATTGCGTGGTCTTTAAAGTTGACTATCAGGTGAATATTGAAGGAGCCTAGGGCGGATGTGAGGTCTCGCACCTTTTGGAGATATTTCTGCATTGATGGCTCCTTCACTTCAAAATCTCCCAAAACCTGGTTCACGACCAGTTGGGAGTCACTGAAGACCTTCAGGTCTTCTGCCTTCAGCTCCTTTGCCAATTTGAGCCCGGCAATGAGCGCCTCATACTATACCTCATTGTTCGAGGCTGGGAACTCGAGGCGCAGGGCCTGCTCAACCACTACTCCATCCGGGCTGGTGAGGATGAGACCTGCTCCGCTACCTCCCGAGGTCGAGGAGCCGTCCACATATAGGACCCATGGCGGCCTCGGGGTCTCCTCCATTGGCATGAGTGGGAGCTCGGGATCATCCGGCAAAGTGCACTCCATGATGAAATCGGCGAGCGCTTGGGCTTTGATAGCCGGCCTTGGTCGGTATTCGAGGTCGAACTCCCCGAGCTCAACTGCCCATTTGGCAATCCTTCCGGCACGGTCTGACCTCTACAAGATTTGCTTCATAGGTTGGTCAGTTAGTATGGCCACAGTGTGGGCCTGAAAGTAGGGCCGGAGTCTCCGAGCTGAAGTGATCAAGGCGAAAATTATTTTCTCCAGTTTAGAATATCGGGTCTCAGCATCTCTGAGAACCCGGCTGGTATAATAGACAGGCCTCCGAAGCTTGTCCTCTTCCCAAACCAGGACTGAGCTTACTGCAACCGGGGAGACGGCCAGGTACAAATAAAGAATTTTGCCTTGCTGAGGCTTGGTGAGTAGCGGAGAGGAGGCGAGAAGGCACCTAAGCTTTTCAAAAGCTTGCTGGCATTCCTCCGACTATAGGAAGTTCTTTGGTCGTTTAAGGATCTTGAAGAATGGGAGGCAGCGCTCGGCCGACCTGGAGACAAACCTCCCCAAGGCCGTGACCCGCCCGGTAAGCCTCTGCACCTCTTTGACCGTCTTTGGAGGTACCATTTCTTGCAGCGCTCGGATTTTCTTGGGGTTAGCTTCGACTCCATGCTGGGTTACTATGAAGCCCAGAAATTTGCCCGAGGTGACTCCGAACGCGCACCTTGCAGGATTGAGCTTCATTTGGTACTTCCTGAGCTTGGAGAATATTTCATTGAGGTCAGCCACATGGTGCTCTGCTATTCGGCTTTTCACCAGCATGTCATCCACGTAGACCTCCATGTTTCGGCCTATCTGATCTTTGAAGATTTGGCTGACCAGCCTTTGGTATGTAGCCCCTGCATTCTTCAATCCGAACGGCATCACTTTGTAACAATAAGTGCCCTTGTCGGTGATGAAAGCCGTCTTCTCCTCATCTTCAGGCGCCATTCGGATTTGATTGTATCCCGAGAAGGCATCCATGAAGGTCAGCAGCTGATGTCCCGAGGTAGAATCGACGAGCTGGTCGATATTGGAGAGGGGGACTATCCTTCGGGCAGGCCTTGTTCAGGTCGGTGTAGTCCACGCACATACGCCATTTCTCATTGGCTTTTTTTACGAGGACCACATTGGCGAGCCAGTCCGGATAGGAGACCTCCCGGATGAAGCCGGCCTCGAGGAGTCTGTTTACTTCCTTGGCCGCCGCTCGCTGTCGTTTCGGGGTGGAGCCCCGCTTCTTTTGCCTCACGGGTCTGTAGGTCGGTTTCACCTGGAGTCGGTGAACCATGATCTCGGAGTCGATTTCTGGCATGTCGGCGGGCGACCAGGCAAAGACATCCATGTTGGCCCGGAGAAATTCGACCAGGCGCTCCCTTTCGCAGGAGCTCAGGCCGGAGCCGACCTACACGGTTAGTTCTGGGCAATTTTCTTGTAAAGGGGTTTGGGTAAGAAGCTCACCAGGCTCTACCCGTTTCTTCCAGAGGTCGTTCCGTACGTCTAAGGTTTCAATGGGCATCATGCGGTCCATTGCTTGAGTTGGCGCCTCGGCCAGTAGCTCCTGTTGGCTTGATGCTTCAGCCGGTGGTTTTGCTATGTAGGTCGCCATGTAGCACCGCTTGGCCACCGTCTGGTCTCCACGAGCTTCGCCTATCCCATGATCGGTGGGGAACTGCACGAGCAAGTGGTAGGTTGAGACCGCAGCCTGGAGGGCATTAAGTCCCGATCTTCCCAGAATGGCATTGTAGGCTGAAAGCAGGCGGACTACAAGGAAGTCCGTCCTCACGGTGTTTTCTCGGGGGGCGAGCCCAACTGTGACAAGAAAACTGATCTCGCCCTCAACCGGGATCGAGTCCCCGATAAATCCAACCAGTGGAGCGTTCATCCTCCGAAGTTGGCTTTCTGTCAACCCCATTTTTTGGTAGGCATGGTAGTACAAAATATTTGCCGAACTTTCATCATCAACCAAGACTCGTTTTACATCAAATTTATTTACAATCATAGAGATGACCACAGCGTCATCATGAGGGGTTTCAACCCCTTCCAAGTCCTCGTCCGAGAACGAGATGGCTTCAGAAGTGCGCAGGCGCTTTGGGGAAACCCCTTCTTCGGCTGGCTCTTCAGCCGAGCTTCCTCCTCCAATGACATTGATGGTGTCAGCGATGGGCCCGTTGTCATTTGGATTTCCGGACGGCACAGCATTTTTCACTGGCCTCCTTTCCTCGCACCGGTTCCGCACGAACCGGTTGAGTACTCTGCGGTGGATGAGCGCCTCGATCTCATCTCGGAGCTGGAAGCAATCCTCCGTATTATGGTCGTGGTCCCGGTGGAAACGGCAATACTTCCTAGGATTGCGCCAAGCTCCTGTGTCCCGTATTGGGGGTGGAGGTCGAAAATAGTCCCAACCTTCGATCTCCATTAGGATCTCAGTCTGGGGTGCGTTGATGGAAGTGTAATTCTCGTACCTCCCCGAGTGCATTCGAGGCCGTGGCGGGGATCTCGGTCGAGGCGGGGACCTTGGTCGAAGTCGTCCCTACTGTCGAGGTGGGCTCCTCAGCTGAGGCCGGTTTTTATTTCGGCAGGGAGATCAGCTTCTTAGGCGGCCGCACTCCTCATGGCGCTTCTTTTGCTTCTTTGAGGCCTGCTCGATCGCGCCCTTTCTGGAGGCGATAGCCTCCTCGGCCTTCGCGTACTTCCGAGCTCGAGCCAGCATTTCTGTGAAGTCAGCGGGGAAGCTCTTCTCGATGGAGAAGAGGAATCTGTAAGAGCGAGCCCTAGTCTTCAGTGCCGACATGGCTATCGACTGGTCAAGCTCGCAAACTTCCCAGGTTGCAGCGGTAAAGCGGTCGAGGTATTCTCTGAGGGATTCCCCTTCCCTCTGTTTGACATTCAGGAGGGAATCCGATGTTCGCCGCTGGCGCCGGCTGGCAGCGAAGTTGGTGGCGAACTGCCTGCTGAGCTGCTCGAAAAAAGATACCGAGCTCGGCTTCAATCCAGAAAACCAAAGCCGAGCGGTTCCCCGAAGGGTAGCTGAGAAGGCCTTGTAGAGCACGGCCTCTAAGGACCCTTGGAGTGCCATAAGGGCTCGGTAACTCTCCAAGTGGTCGAGGGGGTCGGCAGTTCCGTTGTAGAGCTCCACTTGAGCCATTTTGAACCTCGGTGGGACCGGCTCGCCCTCGATCTGGCAGAAAAAGGGAGACTTGGTGGTAAACTCAAAGTCGCCCTCACGCCTTGCCTTCCTGCTATGAAGCGCTTCAATCTGGCGCTCCAGGTTCCCTACCTTCTTGTCGAGCTCCCCAGCTTGGGGGATTGTCGCAATAGTCTGCTCCGGCTCGTGGCGGTCCGGAGCTGACTCAGCCTCCGAAGGCTGCGGCCCTCTGTCCAGGCTTCTCTCCGGTAGTTCTCTCCGGGGGGGAGGTCGTTTTTTATTATTAGCCCTGGAGGAGCCATGAAGATTTTGGCCCTGGGGGATCGGTCCATTTGGAGAAATCACTGGTTGGACCTGGACCTGTGGAGGTAGCATAGGTGAGGCTTCCTCACGCCGCAGGCCTTGGACGGCGACGGCCAAAGCCTGGACCTGTTGCACCAGGATGTTGAACTGTTCCGGCTGGACTTGGGGAACCGGGTCGGCCGGAGGCGGCGAGTTCTGGACGGAATGTCCAGGACTTGGTGGAAGACGCTGGGAAGCGTTGGAGGCTCCTTTACTTCTCAGCTTCATGGCCACGACTCGGGCCCTTCCTCTAGCGCCAACTGTTGCTGGAAATTGGACCCGGGGGCAGCCGTCGGCTGAGAGGGCGGAGCTCCGGCAAGAACTGGCTGGCAGCGATCCGTCGGCGGGCAGTGTCCTCCGTAGGGCCTGCAAAAAATCCGGTGGCCGGGGTTTCCGACGCCAGCCCTCCGATGCCTAAGTCAGAGGAGGCAAAGATATATGGAAGAAAATATGTCCATAGTTTCAGTGTCCAGCCCCCTCTAAGGTGGGAGGGTTCTCCTTTTATAGAGGAGCCTTGGATTACCTGTGATGTGATGGGGTGGAGTTTACCGTATGATTGAGCATATCGGCTGGATCAATGTAGGATCGTGTGCATTAATGTCTTGCCGTAGGAGGTTAGGCCGGGGCCAGGGAGTTGTCACGGCTGACCAGAGGCAGCCGAGCTAATTTGTCGTGGAGGGCTTGAGATCCGTAGACAGCAGGAGCCATGCGCATTAATTGTTGAGTAAGCCGGAGGTCTGAAGAGTCCATGCGTATTAATTGTTGGGTAAGCCGGAGGCCTGCAGAGTCCATGCGCATTAATTGTTGAGTAAGCCGGAGGCCTGCAGAGTCCATGCGCATTAATTGTTGATGGTAGTGGCAGGAGATGGTCTCTGGTTGAGCTGCAGAAGGATGTGATCGTGGCGAGTGGATGGCGAGGTCAAGCTTCCGAGGTCGGGAGCTTCCAGGTCGGGCATTTCGAGGTCGAGAGCTCCTAGGTGGGACGTCTGGTCGGGCGCCAGGTCGGTCGTCCGAGGTCGAGTGCTTCCAATCACATGCTTTGGGGGGACTTGTATTTCCCTCAATAATATTAGTGGGCGATAGTTATCCTTATCCTTTAGTAGTGATCAAGTTTTATCTTTTGTAAATAATAGTTATTCTTATCCTTTAGTATTAGTGGGCGATAGTTATCCTTATCCTTTAGCAGTGATCAACTCGATAGTTATCCTTATCCTTTTAGTAGTGATCAGGTCTTATTTTTAGTGGGTGTTGGTTTCTGAATTATATTCTATTTAAAGGGATCGTATCCTTTAGTGTGATGTGAGAGAAGGAGAAAGTGAGAGTTATCTTTCTTGGTAAGAAATGAGAAAGAGCTTTTTGTGTGGCTCAATTTTAATAATAAAATATTTTCTCTCTCCTGATTAGTTTTCTTCCAATATCTCTTTTCTGTTTTTTGTTTGCTTGGGCCAGGATAGTCGATCTACTTCGTGTAGCGTACCATTCTACAATCTATTCTGTCTTCTTCTTTTGTTCCTTTTTAAAACTTTCTCTGATTTAAGCATCGAAGGGTTAATCAATTCGATGAGCTCTTACTCTTTGTCCATTATTTCATAGATCTATGGAAGCGGTCCTTCTCAGTGCTTCGAGATCCATCGCCACATTTTTAAAGGTTTTTTTTAAAATTTTCTAGGCAGGACGCACGCAATGCACTTTTTCTCGCACATATGACGAGAAATATAAAAGAAAGATGGATTTATTCCTGGGCGTCCGTTTTGGGGTCATTTTGGGTCCTGAACATCTCTTCAGCGGCGGATACATCGTCGTCTCCCTCCGTCAAGTGGGCAGACTCGATGCAAATTAATTCTCTTGACAGCTGAATTACTATTTTGGCTTTCCATCATAAGATTACCGAGGCAATCCGATGCGATCCCAACTATGCTGTTTTCAGCCATATGCAACCTTCTGCTGTTGCTCTATTTTATTATCTTCTTGGTTTTTCTTTACACATCACTCGTTCTTGTTCTAAATTCTAATTTTGATGCGTTTTGCATTCGTTTGTTGTGGCTCGGATTCCATCTCCCATTTTAAGCCGCAGCGTGAAACATGCGGAGAGGAAAACCGAGGAGCACACCCATTTAGATTTTAGCCCTTGTGACTTTCTGGCACACGTCGGAGCCCATCTTCTATTAAAATGTTAATTTCCCTGCATCTGTATCTCGTGGTCAATTCACAATAATAATAATATGTAGATGGCTTGGGCTTTTGCAGCTTTGCGATAGCTCAGTCCTCCCGTCCTTACGGACCCACCACGCCATGTTCCGTGAGCTATCTTTTGCAGTCCGAAAGGTAAGGAACGTGATAAACTCGTGAATAGTGTGGAGAAAAGGCAGAAAAATAATCTCTCTCTCTCCCCCTCTATATATATATATATATAGAGAGAGAGAGAGAGAGAGAGAGAGAGAGAGAGAGAGAGATTTGGTCAAAGTGCAACCATGTTGAGGGGAAAAAAAAAAGGCTACAAGTTCATAAAATGCAATTTGAATGAAGCCTCGGGCTCCCTGAGCTTCAACCTGACAATGACGGCATAAAATAGCAGCCCTTTGGGCTTAATTGCTTCACATTTTTTTTATGTTTTGTTTTTAGAGGAATACATGGATCTCTTCTCTTTCCATCGCATCACATCACATCTGAACCATTGCTAAGATATGGTATTGCAATGATACAACATTTTCTTATACATGTGCCTGCATTGTGATGATTCCTCTAATATCCAACAATCATAGAATATGCAGAAGAAAGATTGTTTTATGGCCAAGAATAATATGATGAATGCCAAGGTGCAAATTAGTGAGCTGGAGAGTCTCAGTTTTTTTTTGTTCGGACACTTAAAGAAAGAGTAGGTGGGTACTCACGGGGCAGTGGCCAAATCCATGAATGATTTGCCTTGCATTTCTTGAATCACTGGTGTTGGTCCCAAGAGCGTAATCCGCACAGCAGTCACATATGAAACGAGGGGAACAATGGACTCCTTCTAAAAAACAAAAAAAAACACACACACACTTCTTTCAATCTCCTTGCTGAAAAGTTATCCTGCTCATCTAAAATTCTTACCTACCAAATTAGATGCTTATGAATATGGAAAGTATTTTTTTTTTCCAAATCAAATCCTTGAAGTAAACACTTCCTAGATCAGATCAAATCAAATTAAATCAGATCATACAGATAAACAGTTTCCTACCATCAGATATCGACAAATATTGAACATTTTTTTTTCCCAAATTGCAGATCATTTGCAGTATTGATTTGAAAAATAAAAAATATTCATGTTTTCATTGCCATTTATCCCGACTCTCTTCTATCGAACCTCCAAGGTTGCAAGGTTCGTCAAATTCACGGCATCTACCAAAAGAACGCAGCGACGAAGCCAGAAGAAACCCGACCGCCGCTGGAAGCATTAATTGCAATCTTACTAATTATGGCGTCCCTGGAAAATGGCACAAACCGGGCCCATCTGTCAACCGGCGAGGGCAAAGTTGGACTTTTGTGAAATTCTGTTGCTTTATCTTACAAAAGAACGAAAAGCCGTCGAATGAACCGGCCGGTTCATGGCATTGGCGGAAAACGAGATCGCCGCCCAGTCTTGGATAGTTATATTTGAGAGCAATTTATTTAAATCTTCAAAGAGATAATTCCGGAATCAGGGAGGAAAGAGTCCCTCCGCCGCCCATTGGAACATGGAATGGAGCTGCGGGTGAAGCCAACCTTCCTGAAATTCCAAATATTTTTTTTCGAACCTACTGCAAAATACGTCTTACAAGAGTTATAATGCATAAGACGGAGAAGCTCTGGATCAGGTCATGGAGGATTGAAGTATTCCGGGCATCGCGAGGAGTCGAAGAAGCAGCGGGGGGAAGTCAGGTATCCTTTTATTATTTTTTTTTTCCCTCGTTGCCTTCTGATGATGGAAACCAAAAATAATCTCCGAGCAAATCGAATTGTTTTCCTTTCCTTCTTTATTTGTTCAGTTTTTCTGCGTTGATTGACTGATTAATGTATTTAAAAATTTATTTTATTTTATTTTATTTATTTTTGGGGTAAATAGTTTTCCGGTATGGATTATCACTTCTTCTTCTTTTTTTTACTTTTTCCCTATCGATCCATCAATTGATCAATTCCTTCGATTGATTGATTAATGTATGGAGACCGAAAAGGTAAAGATATGTGATAATCTATTTTACAGCGCAAAACTTAATTTTGTATCATTTAGATTTTCTATGTAATTTAATTTTTTTGTTCTATTCTATTTCGTATTGCAAATTATGTACATGGTTCTTTAAGATTTGTTCGCAATATGAGCCAATCAGAACTTTAATATTGATTAACAGATGGTAGAGTTTTTGGAGTTGGTACGAAGGATCTGCGTGGTCGAGGCCCGCCAGAATTTCTCCAATCCTAGATATATAAAAAAAGAATGATCAATAAATCTTTGAAATTATGGACTTCATATTTGCAGCCGCATGATGTCATATGTACATGTCTAAAATTGTTAACAATCATAATAATACTTGTAATGTCGATTTTTTTTCTTTTTAAAGTCGAACTTTACACTTATTTTGTTCAAATCTTGTGTCAGTTGTTACTAATTGTTTAACAACTTAGTAACAATATGTTATACAATCAACTGCTTTTGAATTAATTATTCTTTTGTTTAATTAAACTTCAATACTGATATTTTGATCAAAGAAAAATGCTGAAAATTTTTATAGTAAATATTATTTAATTTTACAAAAAATACTTAATGCAAGTATAACAATTATTTTTTATATGTTGTTGCCTATGGTAACATTGTCGTATAGATAATTCAAGGTTATGAATTACAACAATTGTTACAATTGTAGTATTGCATTATATGAACTCATGATTTTCTAAAAATGTAGAGATATTTTTTTTTTTCAATGTTCAAATTCTTTGTTAGCTTTTTTGTGATGCTATATCAACTAACTTTTTAAATTCATTTATTTATATTTCTTTAAGCTGCTGTTCTATTCTTACCGCTTTATTGTTTTAAAAGCAATAGCTCAATTTTCCATTCTATGACATTTCTTAGCTCTTTTATAAATGTTTCGTTATTTGAAAAAAAAATAATGATAGCAATGTTCACTCTTTTCTTATTGACATAAGGCCAACACTTTTTTTACTCGGAGTATTAATATGTGTTACTTGATTGACTTCATCAATCCCTTTGTATAGATTAGATACTTGAACAAGATCCAATTAAAATTGATCCATCATTAGTTTGAGAGAGAGATTATGTTAGAATAATAGACCTTAGGTCAAAAGCGAGGAAAACTCAGTGGACCAAAAAGAGCCTAATTTGAGTTAAGAGAATTCTTGACCAGGTTGATAAGAGAAGGAGTAAGGACTAAGGCTTGGGATAAATTGCTAGAAAGCTACACTGTTCTGGTTATAAGTCATGGGGGTGAGGTTTGGGAAATGATTTAGGCGTTAAGTAGAATGGCTGAGGATAAATTTGTAAGTTAAGGGTTTGGATCTGGTAGGGAGATTGCTGAGAGTATGATTGTCTTGTTGGTCGCTCTCACTTCTCTCCTGCCCTTCACCATAAGAGGTCGCATGGTATTTGTAATGATGGTTTCAGTTTAGATGAGGGAACAGCTGGTGCAGTGGGTATGGTGTTATTCTAGTACTTAGGTCGTGAATGGAATTTAGAGCATGTTTGGGTGCTGGAAGATCTTTTTGAACTCGGTTCGACAAGATCTTATGGCAAGGGTTTCGCGTCTAAAAATGTAAGAGTAAGAATGCGACTGAAAGAGATGCATGGGAAGCTGAGAACACCTAATTTCTATGTTTTGAGCATAGGATAAATCATCTTGAAAAAGAGATTAGTTATCCTTGAAAACGCGGATTGCTTGCTCTATATGATAGCCCTAATCTCTTTCAACACCTTTTCCATGGTAATTTTCTAATGTGAAGGCCCACTAAAGGACTGCTTTTGCAAAATCTTCCCCCTTTATCTTCTTAGGTAGCTGGGCTTTGTGGGTGTCAAAGATTGGCTTTGATAGGCTTTAATTATATAGGCTTAGCCAATGTGATTGCATTAACTGGGAAGTGAATTGGCTTTTGAAAGGTTACTAGGGCTATCGTATAGAGTAAGAGATTAGGGCTATCATATAGAGTAAACGAGCTACTTAGGTTACTAGGGCTATCATATATAGATTAGGGTTACTAGGTTTTTTATGATAGCGGATTACTAGGGCTCCTTGAGCTACTTAGGTTAGCTTAGGGTGTAAACGAGCTGAGCCAAGCTGGGTATCAGGCTGCTCATGCTTGGCTTGGCATATCGAGAAGTGGTTCAAGCTCGAGCTGAGATCAGAAAAGTCTGTTGAAGCTCAACTCAGCTAAGTTATGAAACAAGCTTTAGTCGAGGAGCATCTTTTGAACTGATTTTGCAAAATATAAGTGTTCATATTCGAACTATTTTTGAGCTGAACTCTAAAACATATTTGTGCTCGGCTCATTTCCTACCTAAGATGAGCTTAAACAAGTTCTTAGCGAACCAAGCCTCGGGTGCTTATGAGCAGCTCCGTTCGTATACAACCCTAAGGTTAAATATGATTATAAGTTTGAATCGATCATGAAAGGTTTCAGGGAATAAGATTTGGCTCAGGATTGGGGTTTTGGTATAGAGAAGAAATGGACCTAAAATGAGTGGCTGCGCTGATTACCTCATTCACATGTATCGACCCCTTTGAATTCTCAAGAGTGTCCGCAATAGATGAAGAACAAACAAAAATAATTCAAAAAGGCATAATTTTTGAGCTTTGCAATGAGACCAATATGCTGATGCAGCGTCCAAGGCTTAGGGCGACGCTGTTATGGTTACATTACTACAATGACATGATCCCCTATGCGATTATTCATTGTTCCACGGGTTTCTTTCCGCAGAGATGTCTTGCAGCTGGAGGATGTAAGTTTCATGTGCTTTCTTCAGCTCTTTTGATTTCATCATTTAGCACCACTCGCCTTCCATGTTCCAGCACCTTTTGCCTGTCGTGCAGTTAAATTGTTATGCAAGACAATTTGAAAGACGAGAAGAAAAAAAAATAGAAGTCAAGAGGAGTTGAAGTTCCTGTTCATGAAGCAATCAAATATTGTCTCAGCTGACAAATTGTTGTATGATGACCATTGTGCAATGCCTCTCATCAATTTCATGAATGGCAACTGAAAATTGATCCATACGGTACAAATTCAAATGGTCGGATCTTCGTTTATACTGAATGGGAAGGATGGTGAAACAACAAATCTGTCCACCTGTTATGCTTTTTTTTTTTTCCGACTTCCAGGAAGAATAGCCCATTTTCGAGCATGAAATGAAAAAAAATAATAAATCATGTTACAGATTAGCATCAGCTTTTCCAACCAGCCTGCATTTGTGACGATCGGTAGGTTAGAGACTAGAGAGGTGCCATAGATACATTTTGTCTCAGGTGTCCATGCTTCAGGTGATCGATCGTTGGCTGTTTTTCCGCATGGGGCTGCTCGTCTTCTTTTGCTGCGGCTGCCGCTGCCCTTCTATTCTTAGGTGCCTTGCTTGCTGGAAGGTGCAATCTTGCATAAAGGGGCTTCGGTGCCCTTGTTGTCCGGTCAAATCCCCTCACACAAACAAACCCTGCAAAACAATTGTTCCAGAAAAAAAATAAAAATAAAATAATTTGGTCAGGAGTTACTTCACAGGTATTTTTGCTTCTGTTGGCAGGAAGTACGCTTAGTCAAAAAGGAAAGTATGCAGTTTTTTTTTTTTCGGCTGAACTAATTAAAGCTTAAGATGCAGCTGTCTATCACTACTAAAAGGTAGAATTGCTATGTTTTACTTGAATAAAAGCTTGCAGAAATTTTGACAAGATCAGGTCTCCATGCGCCTACTTGGAGCGCCATCTCTTGACTACGAAATGCTCAAGCCAGTTTTTCTAGCAAGCACACAGAAACTCACCCTACCATCTTGTGGTACTGTTGTCACCAATAAATCTCAATATCTTTGTTCTGCCACCTGATGCTTGTAGATGCCTTAGTGCCAGACCAGTTAAGCAATGTACATTTCTGAGGCTCTATTTTGTTGTAACTACCTCTGTTCTGTCCTTTGATTGTTGCCTTTGCGGGCAACAAAACAATCAACCCTGGATGGGGTATATGACGGAGTGCGATAAAAACTATCCACAAAGGGCAGGCCCAAGAAACAAAACACACACACACACAAAAAAAAAAAAAAGAGCGAGCGCGCGAGACAGGACTACGCCTTGCTTATTATTATCATGGGAAGCCCGACTTTTGAACACTCCAGTATTTAATATTTTTTTATTTGTCAAACACGGAAGCGGAGTCCTATTTGTGCAAAACATCTCTTCAATTCATCTTTTGTATACAAAGATATGTGCAAAACCCTCGCGTGTTACAATTTGAGAATGCTTCGTGGACTCGAAAGATATCCATGGACCATGGGACGATTTGATTCTTTTGTACAGGCCAGGGCATAATGGGACCGGGGCCTAACGCGTAGGGCCCGAACAATAAGCCTGGCAAAAAAACAGCACATCGTTTTCAGATCCCCACAAAGAGCAGCAAATGCGAGCCGGATAATTCTATGTTGGAAGTTGGAACCAATCAAGGTCTGCCATATATCGAATTTGAGGGCAAGCAGCCTCTAATTAGAGGTTGTATCTCTTAAAAATCTATAATCCAATGCAGAAAATATGTTTGGTTACTTTGTTTCTATTTTTTCTTAACAACTTTCATTATTTCTTAAAAAAGTAGAAGTGAAAAGAATTTTTCCTTCCATTTTTTTTAAAGTGGGTTTGCATCCCTCTCTTAGCCCCTCCATCCGACCTCCCTATGATCTCCGCTCAACCTCTCCATATTTGCCTCATGCACATCATCAAGCACGTCACTACCGTTAAGCACACCACTACCATCAAGCACATCACTCACTCTTATTGCCAGTTTGAGTCCAACATCGTCCTCACGCCACTCGGCCCATCTCCTCTCTCTCTCTCCTTCTGTTAACCTCAACATGGTCGAGTGGCTCCTCTTATTAAAAAATTAAAAACAACCAAACATATTACCTGTCGTCAGAAATTTTTTAAAAATGGAAACAGAATTTTTGTTTCCAATGTTTTTTAAAGAAAAAGAAAGGGACAATGATGCCAAATGCAGACCACTTTTTTCTCTTTCCTTCTTTTTTTTTCCCCCTGAAAAGTTGGCTTTAGAAAGCTACAGAAGTCGCTTTAACATCCACACTATAAGGATAAAGTTGAGGTCTTCGGCCCCTCTTCACCTTTAGTCTTTCCCATGTATGACAAGTCTCTCTCTCTCTCTCTCTCTCTCTCTCTCTCTCTCTCTCTTCCCCCCCACCCCTGGAGAGATCTTACTGGGTTTCGGTTCTTGGCTCTCTCCATTTCATGTCCTGGTAGGTGGAATCAGCATGGAATTGGGGAACTTCCAAAGTTCTCGATATATTTCCAACATTAAAATTGGAATCTAAGCTAACACATCCTGCAATTACTGAACTGTAAAACTAAATAAAATAGCCTGCAATCTGTTCTTAACTTTTTATATATAATTCTTTTCTTTTTATTATCTTATATAATATCTATTCAAATTAATGCTCATTTTTTAAGTAAACATGCATTGCATGTGTCAGTGAACATGCAGAGTTTAATACCTTAGATCTTGGTAGATCCTACTAGGATCTGAGTCTTGACAATGCTGTTGGATCAAAATTTGTCTATTTAAAGATTCATACCATATGCATATATACCTCAACTCACATGTCAGTGATGTTGATGGATGTACTTCTAGCTGTTTGTGTACATGTTGATAGTGCAAGATTCTAAGAACATGTTGCTGTCTATGACTGCAAGCTTTATTGATGTATTCTAGGATGCACAAGAATTGCTGAATGTGGCTTGAGTGCTGGACCATTTAGAAACCATAACGAAATAGCTTGGTGCTAACAAGTAAGAGTAAAGGCATAAACTTTTCTAAGAAAAGTACTTGAGGGATGGGGTAGAGCTAATCATTGTTATGAAGAATAAAATTATAGAAGTTACTGGATGATTGTTAAGCTAATTATGTAATGATACCAAACCCTAGAATACAAAAGGATTTCCAAGGTACCCTTCCTGGCAAGAGGTATCTCCAATTAGTGTATCTCTCTTGAAAAATTGTCCATATACTGGGAGGTGCACTATAAACTCATGGGAGAGGCAGGATATCAGTAACTTTTGCAGATTGTTGTGTTATATTTTCTGAAACTTTTGCACATTCATTGTTACAAATTCCATTGAAGAGTTTCCATTAACAAGAAGGTAAGGGCTGAAGAAACAAGCTGAAGAAGCCTTGGGAAGAAGCAGCAGAAAACATTTTGGAGATGCTTTCTATTGGATGGCATTGGCCTTGAATAGGAATAAATGAAAAAGGAAAGTGCATATTGCTGAGCCCTTCTATTAAACAAACTATATCTTACACCAACTGTATCTAAGACATGCATAACTGCTGAGCAGAAATAGTGATTCGTTACCTGAAGATCTACAAACTAACAATCAAATGCACAAATTTAGAATTGGCCTTTTCGTACTGTTACATGTTATTATTATTAAAAAAATTATGGATAATACTCATTCTGCAAAGTCTACCAGCAGGTAAAATTGATCTTAACCTTTCCAGAACTTTGAAATTCAACTGCTTGTCCTATGAAATTCTCATTTCATTGTATTGCATTTCTTTGCAGTCATTCACTGTAGCATGATTTATTTTCTTGAAAGGAAGAAACTTACTGATTAAAACAATTTATATTTGATCTTCAATTTCAGTATAAAAGTGCCTTGATATAATTGTTTAATTAAATATCAGTGTCTCATTCTTATCTTTTCATAGTAGAGCTAATTGTCCAGAGAGCTAAAGTTTAGTATGCGGTAGTCATATTAAGGCAAACACCTGCTGTCCTTTAAAAAAGGATTTAATTCTTTTATTTCATTTTTTTAATCTCTTCTTTCACCTTTCTATGTTCTTTCATAGGTAACATCTTAAGGAACTAGTTACCGGTTCTCATATTTAATTTCTATAGAAGCTTTGAGAAGAAAACAAGCAGTTTTCATTACATACCTCTCCAAAAGCATTGCTGTATTTCTTCAGTTGTTAGACCTAGCAAGTGTAGAAACAAGGGATCAGCATCTTGTCTTAATCATTCTACATCTGTAAGCCATGTAGACTTCAAAATGTGTTTGCCATCATCTAATTACCTCTAAATATAGTTGGTATCGAGGTTCCACAATATACTGTTCGTCTAGGCAGGCTCCATATCCATTCCCTAGGAACATCAATTGGGTTGCGGCTAGTATCATGATCTGCAAATACCTGCATCAGAGTATTGGTTGTGAGAATTGTATGGTCTAATATAGACAGGGAGCCACAATTATTTACAAGAGAAAACTCACTTAATCCTTTGAATCTGTCATCAGAATAGTACTTACCTCGTTAACTTGAAAATAGGTGCCGTTGAGTGGAAAACTTCCTCTCATTGCTGTTCGACATGGAATCTGTTTATTTTATTTGATTAATAACATAAAACTGAAATTAATCTGGGCATAAATTAAATTTGATCATTAAAAAGTAATTTACATTTTTGCTTTTCCTTTTTTTTCCGTTTTCGTTTTTCATTTTTTTGTGTCTGTAGAGTTATATCTGCTTATAGTAAACATCTGCAAATTACCGCAGAAAAGCTGTAAACATTACCAAAAGTGTGCCTCTGACAGTTTGAGCTTGTGCTTCTCGTATACTATTGCAAGCAAAACATGTTTTCCTGTCGCATAGTTTGCCCGTTTCTTGGGAGTTGCAGAATGCCTTAGGTGGCTCAGTAGATTGTGCAGTTTCACCTATCTCACATTTCACATGAGTAGTCAGACTGTGTTTAAGCACAATGCTGCAATTATAGCTATTGCTGAGCAAATATTCTTGCCTGGAGTCCATATGGCCAGAAGATAGAAACAAGGATCATCAGGCTCTCTTGTGTCCAACTGTAATACATTCAGGAGCAAATGGTCAATGTTTAAGTATTCTTTAGATGATGCAAATTGTCATCTGATTAAAAGAAATAACTCACTCCTTCCAAGAGAGGGTGTGAATCTGGAAGTTCATAGCTGCAACAAGGAAAATGGTAAGTTAGCATACACAAACAGCACCTTGCAGTATTTGACCCTATACAATGAGTTTAACTGTCGTAGCCACACTGGAGAGACTCTATCCAGATTTCTTCGCTAGCTGGTGGGCTGTATATTGGGGTATCAAATGAAATGAGGAGTGCAAGCTTTCGGCTTGAGAAAATCTTGATCCAAGATCATTCCAAGCTAAACAAACCAAGCTTGAACCAACAAAGCAAGCTCAAAATAATTACAACCCAAGCCAAAAATCGACCCGGCTCGCTCAGGTTGATAGGACCTGAATGTGTTTATATTATGATATATATATTATTTAGACAATTAACTATCTATTAGAATATCTTTTGTTTCCTTGAATCAAGTAATTGTTAATTTTGGCTTGAACCAAGCCTCAATCAAGCTTTAATTCAAGCTTGAACTAAGCTTGTTTCATGCTTGAATTGATTTCAGATCAACTTAGGATTGTCGAGTTGATTGATTAGGCTCGCCATTGGGCTCAATTGGAAATTAAGCTCGAAAACTAGTGAACAAATCAAGCTTGATCTTGGGGTTCAAGCTCAAAATTAATTTCAACCAAGATTGATCAAACCCAAGCTCAATCGAGCTTGGCTCATTTACACCCTTAACTGTAAAGGAGAGGAGCATAAATACATACACTTGATGTTCTGTCCGTAGGCGGCTCACATTCTTAAGTCTCGGCATGGGAATGGAAGCAGCTTCAGGTGTTATAGCAACTAAAGCTTTTGACATATCGCCATCTTGAATATCCATATTGTTTGCATGCATATAATTCTGTAAATTTTGTGCAAACTCTTCAAGATTGAGCTTAATAGTAGGAATTTCATCAGGCTCTTCAAAAAAGGCATCTTCAATTGCACTTTCTTCGGTTTCTAGGCATTCAGCTTCTGGTGTGGCTGGTTCTTCAATGATGGGCTCGCAATTATTAAAAATAGTTCTTTCTTGTGAGAATGTGCTCCCCTCAAGTTGAGGTAGGGGTTCTAGGTTGTAAGCAGGTGTACAACCATTCTCAGAAGCAACTGGAATTGTTGAACTCACTAAACTTTTCTCTTCCAGTCCCGGAAGTGCAAGCCTTGCACTGCATTATGTATGGATGCTTTAGTAACTTCCCCTTTTTGCATTATATGAAATAGTTAAAAATACAGCATGAAACCAAAGTATAAATTTTATAATCCAAACATCATACATTTGCACAGAAGTGTCTTTCCAAGGACTTTAAGGTGAAAACATAACTATGTTTTGGACTATAATGCAACAGACCCCAGCCAATATTATTTTCAACTACAGAAAAATAGAAGTGTATTCCTGTTTGCTCTCATTTTCACATATGCAGATTTTTCTCAAGGAAAAAAGTTCAAGATTGAATGCGACTTCCAGTTGGATTGACACAATAAATGAGCTAGATTTTCTAAATTCTGGAGACATTGGTAAGAGTGCTGCTTCTTTCTTGATCAATGTCAATTATGGAATACATATATATTTATGAACTTGATATCAACCATTATTTCTGTATGAATTCTACATTACTCCAGTGTTTTGCACATGCACTTGCATGATACCAATTTCATTCACCATGGGATGACAAACGCCATTAAAAAAAATCCCTTACATGCAAATATTACTGCTTGTATGGTAATGTATATTACTTCAGTAACAAACCTGGCAAAGGCACTTGCAAAGTGTTTGCACTCTCCTCTCATTGGGCATGCATTACAATTTGGCTTGCTTTTGGTACAGAAAACCTGCACAGAACTCATAATTCTCATCTCATGTTAGCACGTAAAGAGTAAACTATTCCCTCATATTTAAATAGAATATTTATTGTATAATCTATTATTTAGTCCATGAGCATTACCTTTCCAAAGGTAATCATTTGATAATGGAGCTCATATCTGTGCAGTCAAGTATATGATTAGAATAAGAAGGTTTAAAGGTATAGCTTTTATACAATAATAGTTAGAACAATTCTGCCATCCTTAATAATATTCTGCCATATGCAATACTTTTGAATACAAATAAATTTTTTGGAGTATGATTATGGAATTTACAATGTCCGCTGGTCAAGCTTACATAGCCGAGGCCAGAGATACTTCTGAATGGTCTCCAAAATAGGATACCTTTTAGGGAAAATGAAAATAGGGTTAGATTCTTCATATTGGACATTTGCCATATGCATTTATTATGTGTCTCATGAATCATGATAAAATAAATAAACAAAAATGTATTAGCAACGAATTAAACATACTTACAGCTCTAAAAGATGTAACTGAAGGGACTCGGGAAGGGGCTGAATTGGTACCCATCCCAGTCTTACACATATGCGGCCAACATTTGTGTCAACCTTGTCAGTAATGTGGGAAAAAGTACCCCTGTAAGATTTAAACTCTGTACAGTTTTCTCTGCAAAGGAATTGTTTAAAGAGAGAACTTACTGGAAAAGCTAGATGATGAAGCGTCAAAAGGCGAACACATTCCACACTTTTCAGTCCCAATCCCCGTATACTTAGGAGGTAGTCCCTAAATGCAGCAAAACATTTAGATTTCTGTAAGTTCCAAATCAAAATTATCGTTTTCATGGGGTTGGTCAGAAATATCTATATTCAATGCTGAAGATGATATCCTTAATCAACAGCCCTGTTTTGTATATTTAGAAGGGGTTTTCCACATTCTCCTCCACCGTTCTTTTCTATTATAGCCTATAACCTCTGCTTATGTCACTATACTGATTTTCGTGTGGCTACACCTGGCACCCTCTCTTTTGGCAAATTCTGGCCCCTCTTTTTTTCACAGGCAACAACGTACCTTACCCTTATGGGTCGGGTCAGTACATGCCGCCCCGTACCACCTGGTACTGAAAACCCACAGGGTCTGGTTCCGAGACTCCAATCCTTGGTTGTAATAGTTATAACAGTAACCATAGTCAATAAGCTCTTATTGCGTTATTAGGAATCTTTGCCATTCACTCAATAATAAGCCACATCATCAATCAAACCAAGCCTGTACAAACTCCAGGACATGTTATCGAAGTTACTGAATAAGTAGAAGTTGAAATCGACTAGAAGGTACTAAAAAGGCCAAGTTGCAAATATGTCTATTTCGCTCATGTCTAAATTCCTAGGTTCATGTGTGTCGTAATGAGAATACCAAGCACATTTTGTAAAAATATTTTTCATCTTACTTTGCTTTTTCTGGTTTAACGTCTCTTAACCATTCAAGGTTGATGCTTCCATGATCTCTAACCAGTCGGATGAGAAATTCCTGTGAAGAAAACAATCAACAATGAGTAGTATTCATACGTCTTCTAAATGCATGGATTAAGCAGTTGACTTTGAAATAATTTTTATAAAATCTTTTTTTTAATAATTTTCTTTTAGTTTGTTGTGAATCAAATGAAACATCTGCAACTGTATATACAATTTGTATACTGCACCATAGAAAAGTATGTTATGATGTATTTGTGACAAATATGGACTTACACATACTAACTTGTAATGCTTTTCTTCTAGTAAAAACTTAAATATGTATTGTAATGCTTGGAGATAAATGTCATTATCTGTAATAGATATAACCTTGAGCATCATTTCAGCATTAAGACTCCAGCTTATCACTCAAATCACAATAATATTACTTTAAAACTTTGAGGCGGTGATTCCAGACCGATAAAATTTTGTATTGATCTTGAATCTTGGGGATAAAAGAAGTTGCAATGTGTCATTATGGACCTTAGCTGAATCAAGGCCTTTTACTTGACATGCATTAGTTTTGATGAATTGTCCCTTATCCCAGCCGTCATCAAGAGACTTATCTGAAAATATCAACAATTGAGCTGTCTGGAAGCATACCTTAATCCGCTCTGCCAGCATGTTGTTCATTCCACGCTCTCTAATAGTTTCAGATATCTCATTTACATCTGCACACTTTACTGCTTCCCAGTCAAGTGAGTCCATTGTCTCATGGCTTCTCTCTTGATTGGCACCTTTGTTATATGCCTCTTTTCGCAAGCTATCCCAGTCATAGGTCTTCTTTTTTTCACTCTCAACCTTTTTCTTCTTTGCTTTTATTCCATTATTTTCTGTGTCAGATGAAACCTTTTGGGAATTATGGTTTTCATTTTTAAAATTTGATTCAACTCCCTCTGCAACTTCCAATGCTTTCCTTTGATTGTTCTGTAAGTCTGGAGAGGTTTGCTGATTCCGAGAATTCTGCTTCTGACATAGTAGAACTTTCTCTGCATTTTGAGTGTTTTCAACTTCGAAGTTTGCTTCTTTTTCTTTTTGCTGCAAGTTCTGAATAGACTCATCTTGCAAAGACAAGCATTCGTGGAAAACTGATTTACCTAATGAGGCCCCAGTTCTCTCCCTTGGGGCATTGTTATTAGAGCACTTTCCAATGCAATCTGCTGTTTCTAAGCTGGTTAATGGTTGCACAAGTTGCTTGCTTATTTGTGCATATGAATTAACTGCAGGTACTGTTTCAGAAGTTATTATCAACTTCTGACTTATAGCTTCAATTGCATTGTTTGCAGAGGGACCACAATCCGAGTTGAAATTATTTGTGTTGGTTATCCCAGAAGCAGTTGAGGATTGATGAGATCTGCTCTCACGCCTTACTATTTTGGCATTATGCATTCCCACCAATCCAGAATTTGTGAAATTATTAAAATTATAAAGCATGAAAGGAGCACATGACGCCCCCATAAAGTCGCACTCTGATTTATGGAAATAAGAATCAGATGTGTCAACTGATGGACATGCACCTTCCAGTTTTTCAGATCGATCCAAGACTGTTTTTCTCTTGTCAACATCCAATCGTGCAAGCCTGTTGAGGGAATCTGTTGAGAGAATCCTTTCATTACCATGACTTCCAAGTTCTGCTATCTGTAGAAGCTCAGTAAATGAAGTTGAACTGTCCATACCGTTGCACATACTCCCAATTACCAATTCTTCTGCTTCAAAGTTGGACAATGAGCTTGATCCATTCAGATCAGCTGTCTGAATTTGGTATTCTGAATAGTATTGAGATGAAATAACAGAGTTTTGGGATGGAGCTACATCCTCCACTAACCTTTTCTCTTTGAGTTCTGCGAAACTTGTATTTCCTTTCACTATAGCTGGAATGCCTCTCCTGCTATCAGACGATTCATGACCATGTTCTAGCTCTCTTTGATGTGCATTCCAACATTTTCCTTTTGAATAGTCCGCTGTAGCACCTCCTTTATTGCTCCCATATGATTCATTACCGCTAGCCCTTTCTTTTTCTCCAATAATCAATACAGAATCTCGGTCATATGATTCTTTATATAACATGTTTTCCTGCCACTTAGTGGCATTTTCAGAAGCATTAATGCATCTTTCTTGCTGCTCTTCAGAAGTGTTCATTTTTTCTGCATCCGACCTCCAATTATTGGCCCTTGACTTTAAAGGAAATTTTGCAGCAAGAGCCATGAAGGCAGAACTGGAAAAATTAATAAATAATAGTGAATAAATAGTTCAGGCAAAAGAGAATGCCAATAATCAAGCTTGTCATGCTGTCTCATATATTTCTATAATTGCCCTTACCAACCATTCCAGAATGTTGATCTTACCTTGAAAGATGGTCTGAAACATTCTGAGTAAGAAAGACACCAACAACTGAGTCTACAACAGATCCTTTCCATTGAGAGAAGCGTCTGTCGCCTGCCAGAGAGCACATTTTTGCAGGAAGTTAACAAGACATGCTCAGTTAGTTACATTGGTCAATAGTAGTGGGTAACATGCCACGGGTATAGAAAACATTCTCACTTGTTACAACTTTACTGAATGGAATCTCTTTCCCTTATCTATCAAATATAATCACTGTATACTGTGATTTAAGATGTCCTTAGTTTGTTAGCTAAAATATTACCATTTCAAGTTCCTATTTATATCTTTTCCCATTAAATTGTTTGGCCAGAGATATGACCTGCCTCCATAGAATGAACTAATATAACTAAGGACATCATTGCTAATAAATATTTTATTCAGTCACAACTGGGATACATGGAGACGTGCATCTAATCACTGCACATCTTTGCAGTTCCAATGGGGACTCATGATTGGCACTTTGAGGGTACCAAAATGAATCTCTTCAATGCAATACACAAAGAATCAGCACAGATAGATACTTTTTCCCATAGTTTAGAAACTATTGATTTCTATTTTTGGCAGTCCACTATCCATATGAACTAACATTGAAGCATTCTCACCAGAATGATCATTAAACAATTTGGTTATAGCATAATGAGTAAAAAAGATTGGGGAAAAAAAGAAACTTACTGCAATTCCAAACCTTACTCCTCCATGTGATGTGGAGTGATTTATTCTGAGGTAAAAGTAGTTCTTCTTTTCATGATACCCACTTTGTCCTCAAAACTAACAGCCTACTTTTCTTACATTTGGCGGGTCATAAATGGAATAAGCACAGTAAAGGGGTTCACTATAACCCAAAGTAAGCACGGCTTTTAAGTCAAACTAAAGATAGGTAACAATACCTTGAACAAGATGCATCCGGGCAATGAATGAGTCTACACGTCCACAGAAAACTCGCCTTTCTTCTTCCCACCACTTCTCTTTATCCATATCTGTTCCCTCATCGCGGCCTTCCTTTCCCATCAAAAGCTTCCATACCCTATTTGTCTCTGAATCCAGATCAACTTTGGCCCGAGAGCGACGTTTCCTAGCAAGATTGAGCAGGCCCTCATATGGAACGATTACACCACCTCTTCCATCATAAGGAATGAGAGCGTTTTGTGCTTGAGTTGTAGCACCATCACGGCCCCTGTTTATATTTAGACATTTCAGCTTCTGAATGATATCATCTAAAGGATTGCCATGTGGTACTACTGCTCCTAAGATTCCACTGCCATTAACTGATTCATTGAAATTGCTGCTGCTTTGGCAGTCATGAATGTGACTGGGTTGGAGAAATGAATTTTTTCTTTCTTGAATTTCCTGAAGCCGGTGCAGTTGGCTGAGCACTTTTTGTTCCAGGTGAAGATTCAGAATCGTATGTAGCAACCTCATGGTCTTGCAAAGATATTCTGTTGGTTTTTGAGGATTTGGGATTGACTGGATGATCTTGTTGCTTCTTTGTATGCTTTTTTGGTTTCATTTTCATGTTGGTCTTTACAACAATGGCTTTCCATGGAAGGCTGCAGTTCGCAAATCTCACTTTCCTGACTATCATTGCCTCCTAAGGGCTTTCCTGGAGATGATGGCTGGTTGTAATCCGCACAAATGTGTCCAGTTTGCTTTACAGGTGTTGTTATATGTGTGCAGTCCATGCTACTGTATCTTACAGGTGTTGAACTGTAGTTGCAGTCCATAGTGGCACTAACAAATGTTTAAATTATGGGCCTGAACTGATGCTGTTGATCTAATGTTGCTTTCTGATCGATCAAATGACAGCATGCACTCTGAAGCTTGCTGTTTATCGAGGGCAATCAACCTTTGTGCATCAGCAAAAATAAAGACTTCAGAATTATTTGGCATCACCTGATTTATTCTCCAATTATTCAGGGGCATATGTGTCATGGAGGAAGCACTGCTTGTGAATCTGTTCTGTCCACTTTGCTCATTCTCTATTCTCCTTTTTTTGCAATTCTCAGAAAAGTAAGGGTTGTTCCTGCCTTTATCATGACATTCACTAACCCAGTCCATCCCGTTATTGGCATGTGTGAAATTTATACTTGCTGAAAACTGAGGATTATCAACATAGTTAAGGTCTCTTTTTGTTCTTTTCATTATCACATCCGAGATTTTTTTATGTGAATCGGGCTTGCTCTGACCAGTTTCTTGAGACCTCTCATGGTTGGCAGAAATATTCAGGTACTCATTCTTCCTAGCCAATTCGTGTGGACTTTCTCTAATCAAATCTCTTTTAGAAGGCCGAGGAGATATGGTCCTGTTTTCTGGCATTATTCTATAACCATCCAGCATTTCATTTGTCCCCATCATCTCTCTTCTACAGGGTTGAAGAAGTGGTGTTGGGTTTTCAGCCAAGTTTGCATGCTGATTCGGCATTTGATTCGTTGAACTGTTGAGATCAAATGGGGTTCCCGTTTGAGAGTTGCCCAGCACTGCTTCCGGTCCTTGAGAATGTACAGTTGATTCTGTGCTTGAGGTCATAGTAGGCCCTGCAACACATTTCTCTTGAGCTTGAGATTTGGCATTGCATGTAAATGCTGATGCTGATCCTACACAGCCATCTCTTGCTTGCAAATCTTCTGAATCAAAGTTCAAACACCGTCTGACAGATTTAGTCCTGCTTATATTGACCAGATGAGCAATTTCGCCTAAAGCACCTGTGGGGTTATCCATAGAGTTTTGGACCCTGCTCTTTCGGACATACTTCCTCTTACCCGATGGGTTTTCTTCTTTATTCTTGGCTCGCTTAGGGGGTCCGAGGCTTGGGAGTTACTGGCTTTGGTGTTCTGGCCTCTCGAATAACCTTGGGCCTGTGCTTCTTCCTTTTAGGCTTCTGCTGCGGTTTCTTGTTCAAGTCTATTCCCTGATTTTCTCTCTCACTATGTTTCTGAGCATCCAGTTCTTGGGCAGGGGCTTCCTCAGATGATATAATTGCATTGACTTCACTTTGCTTTTGTTGGGATGGAGCTACCTGAGATGGCAGTTTGGGCTCTGAAGAAGATGTACCTACAGACTTCAAAAAACAAAGCTCCATCTGGTTCTGCACTGGAGGCTGCCATTTCTGAACCTCCTTGTCCTGCATATCTTCCTTCACGACTCTTTGTTGCAGGGAAGAAATTGTATGTGATGTCATTACATGCTCCAAAGAAGATGGTACTGTAGGCTCCAAAGAAAACCTGTCTGAGATGGCACTGCAGGCACAGGTGAAGATTTCACTCTAGGCTTTAAGAAGCATGGAATCTGCTTTTGTGTTGGGGATTGCCAATTCGCATTTTCCTCATGCACAACTCCCCTGTCAACCGTTTGTTGGAAAGATGCTATTTGTGATGGCACTAAATGCTCCGAAGTATATGACATTACAGGCTGTGAGAAGCATAGTTCTGCCTGCTTCCCTACAAGAGGTTGCCATTTCCCTATCTCCTGCATATCCTCCTTATTGACTGTTTCATTTACCAAATCTATGACTTCCCTAGGGAGGCGATCTTGAGAAGTTTTTTTTCTTCTCCACAATCATAGGGGTGGAAGGCATCACCTTGCTCGCATCCATGTTTATTGTGTTCTCCGGGAAGGAACTAAGATTTGGGAGAACAGAAGCAGGATATCTATCTGTCAAGATATGAGCAGGAGAAATTAACTACAAGAAGAAGAAAATGGATGATGGGTTCTCATCTTTACATCCAAAAAAAACAAATTAAAAAAAATCACATGAACCTAGAGAACCAGCTAACAGGCAATTGATTTTGATTACAAATTATTATTTTAAAAGGAAAAAGAAGTCACTGAGGTTTTGATGCCAGGTGGTTGCTACCATTGTAAATGACTGGGTTCTGTGACATCTTCCCATTTAGTGAGAATTGATTTGGGGGAACAGACAATTCCTGACTGCCATTAATCTGTGCAAACATAAGCGGAGTTAACAAAATGCTATCTTGCTTGCAATGGCTACATCTGATGGCAAAGGCATCACTCTACTCACACTCATGCTTACTGTTTTCTCTGGCAAGGAATCAAGATTCGGAGAACAGAAACAGGATATCCATCTGTCAAAATACAAGCAAGAGAAATTACTTATAAGAAAAAATAGAAATGGATGTTGGGTCTTCTCGTCTTTACATCCAAAAATCAAAGAAACAAACCACATGAACTATACAAGATAACTGTCTATTGATTTAGATGACAAATTACCATTACAAAAGAAGGAAAAAGGAATTAAGGGGGGGGAAAAAAGAGACTTACACTGAGGTTTCAGTGCTGGGCGGTCACTACCATTGTAAAGGACTGGGTTCGATGACGCCTTCCCATTCAGCAGCAATTGATTTGGGGGCACGGATAATTCTTGGCTGCTGCTAATTTGCGCAAACATGAGCGGAGTGAAAGATGCTATCTTGCTGGCAACCGCCTGCATCAGATGGCGAAGGCCATTGCCTTAATCAAATCCACACTTACTGTTTTCTCTGGCAAGGAATTAAGATTCGGGAGAACAGAAACAGAATATCCATCCTTCAGGATACAAGCAAGAGAAATTAACTATAAGAAATGGGAATGATTGATGGGGTTTATCCATCTTTAAATCTGAAAACAAAGAAAAAAAAATCACATGAACCTAAAGATACCAGCTAACTAGTTACTGATTTAGATTACAAATTATCATTAAAAAGGTAAAAAGAGAAGTTAAGGGGGTACAAATAGAGACTTACACTGAGTTTCTGGTGCCATGCACTTGCTACCATTACAAAGGACTAGGTTTCCTGATACCTTCCCATTCAGTAGCAATGGATTTGGAGGAACAAAGAGTTCCTGGTTGTCACTGATCTACGTGAATATAACAGGAGTGAAAGATGCTACCTTGCTTGCAACCACTGCATCGATGTGATCTGGGAGGCTTTTGTATGGCATTTGTATCCATCTTTTGGTGGATTACCAAAGGCCAATGCTCGTGATTCGACATTTTGATAGGAAACTTGAGCATCATGAGCTTGGTTTGCAAAAGCCAATGCCACTGCCACACTGTTCTTGAGATTCCGCAGCTGGTCAGCATAACTCCAAGAGTTGGAGGAATCTCCATGGAACACACTTTCTTGAGAGAACTTGCCTATACGGAGTCTAGTGGAGGCATCCATAGATTTCGGCCAATTCGCCTAAAATGTTGGTTCCTTTGGTTGTTATTTGGGATCAAGGACCTCTTTATTGGGATAGGCTTGAAAGGTGTAACCAGAACCTAAGGATTTTGGAATCTAAAAATCCCTCTATTGTTCAAGGGGAATGCCTTGTCCAAAGTCCATGCCAAGCTAAAAACTCGGAAAATATTTAATCTTTCTATTTCTCTTCCACCTCCTACTACAAACTATCATTGATCTTGCCAACGAGAACATCAGTGCCTCCTTCATCTTCATTACAAGCCATCTGCCCTTCTTCAAACTCCATTGTCTAAACCAAGGATTGCCGAACCGGGGCCGTACCGCCCATTCGGGCCGAACCGAGCCAATCCGGTCCTCTGACCGGTTGGTTCGGGCATGGAAAAACGGTTTCAGCCCCATAGGGGCTGGAACCACAGTAATTCCGGCCAAAACCAGTTCCGGTACCGGGGCCGAAACCGGATGGTTGCCGTCCGGTTCGGCCAGGACTCGGTGCGAACCGGTCGGTTCGCACCGAGTCCGATAAATTTTGCCACAGCCGGCGCGCGCCTATGGCATTTTTTGGGAAGGCCTTCTTTGGCTTTTTGGCCTGCGCATTCGGCTATAAAAGTCGGATGGCATTGCGAGGGAAGGAAGAAGGCCTTCCTAAAATTGATTCAGGCCGAAGAGAGTGTTCTTCTCTTTCCAAAAAGATACAAATTATATTGATTCAGGCTATCAGAAGGAAGAGCCAAGGTAATTAAGATGTGCTTTCTTTCCCTATCTTCTTTCTTCTTTTTTTTTAGGGGCTTTGAAAAAATAGCTCAAAAATTGATTTGGGCTTGATTTTTTTATGTTATAGATCTATGGACGATGTGTATGCTGACATAAAAAAATTATCGTCCTCATATTAATATTTTTATAATTTTAAATAATTAATAAACTAGCGTACTTGATCGATCTGGTGTAGAAATGGAGCCATCAAAGAAAAAGAACCCCCCCAGAGCATAATATTGGCTAGAAGCATAGGCAAATGCTAGAGAGCCAGCACCAGTGGTTAGTGCAACTAGCTGCCACCAGCAGTTCAAGAAAGGAGGGGTAAGCAGGCTGACAGCAGCACTTTGCTGGTAATTACTCCGATGTAGCTACGTGCCCCAAATGCCCACAGCAGGTTCGGTTGCTAATGAGAAAGAACCTCGCTGATTTCAAAGAAGCGAAGGAGAGCGCTGCAGAAGAAGACGGAGGTGGAACGCCGAGCCGGCAGAGCACCTTCCTATCACTCCAGGGAGTCAGAGGAGGCCTCCCCTCCAGATAACGAGAAGGCACAGATCAGGCTACCATGCAAACGGGTCTAGATTATCAGTGGCAGCAGGAGAAGGTGGCCAAACATAGGGCTCGATTTGGGCCCCCCGTTCTATGAGTCGGGCTCCGGTTCTGCAAGAAGCATGCCAGATCCATAGTTGCAGAAAACCTCCTCAGTCAGGGAGGGCGTCAGTAGAGACGGTGACTGGGATTGAATCTATCCTGGGTGCTTTTGGTAACCAAAAAAAATCATCCAGAGGGATCCACCAGGAGCGTAATCCATGATTTAGATCCGCATGCATTTTCCAACAGAGAATCGAAGCAGCATAGGGTTGACTCAACGCTGAAGAAGGATAAGAAGAAGGATATGTGGCAAGCTATTGGATCCTAGTTCCATTTTAACCACATCCCAGCGAATATAATAGACAATACGTACTACAGATCTGTCATTTTCTTCATACATGTTGTCGGTTCCAGTGTAGATCCTTCAGGCCCGAAGAACATCTACGATGAGCTTCTTGACAACAATAAGGAGCTAGAGAAATGGATTGCCTCCTACAAGAGCAAAGTGGCCCACATATGGACTGACTGTGATGTGTGATGGTTGGACCATTCCTACCAACAGAGCATCAACTTTCTGACATACTATGATACGAAGACTTTCTTCCACAAGTCGGTTGATGTTTCGGATCAGGTGCACGACTCCACATATATCCTCAAACCTATTGAGGAGGTGATTGATCAGGTAGGAGAGGAGAATGTCATGCAGATCGTCACTGATAATGGATCACAATATAAGATCGCCGACGGATCTTGATGGAGCGGCGACCACATATTTTTTAGACCTCATGTGCTGCACATTGTATCGACCTCATGTTAATGGATATTGTGAAGATCCGTAAGGTGCAGCATACGGTGAAAATAGCCCAAAGCATCACCAAGTATATTTATAACCATAGTTGGGTCCTTTCACTGAAAAGGTTTACAAAAGGAGAAATTTTGAGACTATGAGTCACACAGTTTGCTACCAAATACGTTGCACTTGATACCCTTCTCGAGAAGAAAGCAGCCCTACATCAGATGTTTGTCAGTACCGAGTCGCAGAAAAGTAGATATGCCCAACATGGCACCGAAGGAAGCAAGATTGAAGGCTTGGTGACGAAGCAGACATTCTGGCAGCGGGCCATTGCGATAGTGAAGGCTATCAAACCATTATATGAACTGCTGTGGACCATGGACAGTAAGAGGTACCCCAGATGGACTTTCTGTATTACGTGACGGAGAGGACAAAGGCTCAGATCATGAAGGCAGATCCAGCCCATGCTCAGGAGTATATCGACATCATTGAGCGGCGATGGGACTACCAATTGGGCTAAGACTTGCATCTAGCAGGTTAGTAAGAACACTAAAAATTAGACTGCTCCTGTACGTATATAATTTTACTAAGACGGTCACCTCTATGTGCAGCATACTATCTGAATCCCCAATTCCAATACAACATACCTAGAATTGATATGGATGACGAACTTCTGGCAGCTCTGCGTAAGTATACCGGTATCTTATATTATTAACATAGTACGACATAGTTTTTTTTCATAAACCAAATTATTTAGAGAGGGCAGCAACAGCTTTGGACAGCGAGCAGCTATTATGGATAAGACAACTATGAATCCAAATATGTTACATATCAGGAGGACATTCACCTGGCGTTAGATAGTTACTAATATGGTACTAATATCTCTTTTTCTTCAATATTGCTGTAGCTGAATGGTGGATTCATTTTGGGCTGACCGCAAAAAATCTTAAGCGGATAGCTATCCGGATCCTCTCTTAAAAGGTCTCTTCGAGTAGCTGTAAGTGCAACTGATCCACCTTCGCCCTCATCCACAGCAAGTAAAAAAACCGTTTGACATAGAAGCGCCTCAACAATCTTGTATATATCCACTACAATCTGTGGTTGAGGCTAAAGTGCATTCTGAAAGAAGTGAAGCTCAAGTATATAGATCCGATCCATAGGGCTTTCGTCGATGATAACGATGATCCTATGAGCGGCTAGCTGTGGGCCAGCAGGAGGAGCTGGAGCTTGACGAGGCAGGATCGCCTCCACGACTTGCCAGCTTCATAACCAGCGAGGCTAGAGTCAATGCAGAGCAATGGGACAAGCACAATATTCCATGCATTCTCACAGCTAATCAGCCGCAGCCGCAGGGAGCCAATCACCTACTTTTTTCTCGTTTGAGACATCCTCTCAAAGAGATGATCGAGAGATGCTCAAACGAGGATACTACGGTACTCGATCGACTCGATCGGAAGGGCGACATAGCCAGAAAAGAGGAGCACGAAGGGTAAAAAGACAGTTATCTAGCAAATCAAAAAAAATAAAAGGCCTCAATGGAGAGAAAGTGAAGGACAGAAGACCACTGCTTATGAGATACAGGCATACAGCCGAAGGTTGGTTTTCGATACACCGGTGAGTCCCACTTTACGCACGCTACACAAGATAGGGACCACAGTATACGATCTGATAGAGCCCGCGAGGATACGATTGCATATAAGACAAAATCCTCGAGATCATTCAGGAGGACACGATGCAGTTGCAGAAAATTCCGCATGTGGAGTAGGATCCATAGACGTATCAGTTCTAAGTCGTATACTAAATCCTATTATCTGCAGCCACAACAGCCTATAATCCATATGGATGTGGATATGAATATAGTACGTCTGAAGCATCTTCAGATGGCTACTATCCTATGCAGTCCGAAGCATCTCACTGGTCGAATTTTGCTGCCGACATATTCAGATAGGCCCTTCCGCAGCCGTATTATCAATTAGAAAACACCTCTCAGAGCCAAAGTTTCAGCGAGAGATCCGAGAGTGCTTATAACCCGACGCGCGTTCCTCATGGTTTGAGCATACAAGACTACAACGCCGCTTGGTTAGAAGGGTAGGTTGATTTACGTCCTTATTATGCTGATGATTCGGATATCTGCGAGAGGCATCGCCACTCAACCTGATTTTAGATATCCAAGAGTGCTTTAAAAGTATGTAATTGATTGTATCTAATTTGAAGATATTTTATGTTGTTTATTTTATGATTTGTATCATTTTAAAGCAATATGATGCATCATCTAGCTTAAATCGGGATCATAAAAACATCAAAAAACATCAAAAAAAATCAAATTATACTTAAATTTATAGAAAAAGTTTGAAAAGAGAGAAAACTCCCAAAATAAAAAATGGGGCCAAGAATTGTCGAACCGGACCGCGGGCCGACCGGTATATACCCGATACCCGTTTGGCAATCCTTG
>NW_024069341.1:0-50920 GCF_009389715.1 Phoenix dactylifera
TAAATTGTTCCTTTTAGTTTGTTTCTTCTTCTTATCTTGCTAATTCGACTTTGTTGGTTGACTTTAGTTGTTCTTCCTTTTCAAGAAGACATTTTCACACCCATTAATATTATATATATATATATATATATATATATATATATATATGCATACATATGTAGCTTATTGATCGATACACCTCTGAGAATTACTTGTGTGAAACAATAGATTTCGTTCAAATACATCAAACTGCTTTTTAAATGGTAGAAAGTGTGGTGTGCCCTGTGTCAGTTGATGTAACTCAAACTGATGAATGTGAACAAGAGCTCATAACAGTATCTCCAAATAGTTGTGATAAGGCTTATCAATCATTCAATGGTTATCTTCACTACTTTAACGGACAATTATCTGACACAGGGCGAAAAGGTGTCAAAGGAGCACAGCCAGGTCCTGTTTTGTCATGGGCGCAACGAGTTAAGATTGCTGTAGGGGCAGCAAAAGGACTCGAATACCTACATGAGAAAGCACAACCTCACATTATTCATCGAGATATCAAGTCCAGCAATGTTCTACTCTTTGATGATGATGTTGCAAAGATAGCTGACTTTGACCTATCAAATCAGGCTCCTGACATGGCAGCTCGACTCCACTCTACTCGAGTTCTTGGTACCTTTGGTTATCATGCACCAGAGTAAGTTCCATCAAGAATCAAGTCGGAGAAAATGTTTCAGTCTTCACCGAATGCACCTATGTTTTTGCATGAGTATAGTTTCGCAAATTGAGATTTCTGCATTTAGTTTAACCTGAAATGAAATTCATTTGTGTCCTTGCAATTAAAGTATCTTTAACGCGACTTTAACTTGAGCTGGCAGATATGCGATGACTGGACAGCTTAGCTCGAAAAGTGATGTGTACAGCTTTGGTGTTGTTCTTTTGGAGCTCTTGACTGGCCGCAAACCTGTAGATCATACGTTACCACGTGGTCAGCAAAGCCTTGTGACATGGGTAAACAATTCTTTTTTTTTTTTTTCAGTTTATAATCTTCTTGCAGTATTTGTTTAAGAAGCGTTTTCAGAGGCACTACATTGCTTTGCTGAGTGTACCTTCATTGTGAGTGAACAATAATATTTTATGCCCTATAGGACTAATTGCCACATGATGCAGGCAACACCGAGGCTTAGTGAAGACAAGGTAAAGCAATGCGTTGACGCAAGACTAAATGGAGCATATCCTCCGAAAGCAGTTGCAAAGGTAATTACTGTGGAACTTGCTCTAGTTTTCAGTTCATGGAGTTTGTCCAACCTCATCTTCATAGTTAGTACAATCTGATGAAGTTTTCTTGCTAGAGTTCGGTTCTCATATTCTAAGCAATTTTTGTGCAAATATGACGTGTGATTATACAGCACTAGTATATTTAAGATGAGGCTTTCTGTGTTATGAAGGATGATTACTCTGGCTCCTCAGTGTATGCTTAGAAATTTTACTCTCTTAACTCATCGAACCATGCTAAAGTTGCGTCTCATTTCTAGTTTCTGATCCTCTACTTTCATGATGGTTGTACTGTTTTTGTCAGATGATGAGTCAATTAATTAATTGCTCCTTTTCTATTAATGTAGCTATCTTTTAACTGAATCAGACATTGAAAACTTGATATAACATTGCTCCTCTTTATGGTGGCTGCAGTAAAAATGCATAATTTTTGGTGAAAACCAAATGTTCAGTCTGTATATGTTGCATTTGGATATTCATTACTTGCGTTGATAGTCTGATTTTCGGTAATGCCCTCTTGTTTTAACCTTCTTATGTCTTTATATATATTGGAAACAGTTGGCTGCGGTGGCTGCCTTGTGTGTGCAGTATGAAGCTGATTTCCGACCAAACATGAGCATTGTTGTCAAAGCTCTTCAGCCTTTGCTGAATACTCGATCTGGCCATCCTGGTGAGGCACCGTGATTGTGAATTCCTACTTCTCCTTCTCGTTCTGTCTTGTTGGGTAAATGCATCATTAAGGTTGTTGGCTGACTGATGTGTGTAGAGGATACCATTTTTCTTGAAGGATTAATGATTCCAGAACCGATGGTATGAGGATTTTTCTTTTTTCTTTTTTCTTTTTTTGTAATGAATGATGTTTATTTTTTGTCTGTTAAGTGCATATGATCAAGTTTGAAAATTTCTCCAAGATAAGCAGTTTATTTCTGAATAGATATCATATTTTTGGTTGTTTTTAGAATAAAAGACCTGATTGACCGACCCTGTAGCTGCTTAGACTGTCAGCAGTTCAGCTACTATTCCACCACATTCACTGAGAGCAGAGAAATAAATATATTATTAGTAAATTATATTGGTAATGTGAAAATGTAATAATTATAAGAGCGATTTAAAAGAAACGTATAAGAGAAATTCTACAATTTTTTTTCCTGTTCTAAGTACTGCAGTTTTTTTTTTTAAATTATTTAAGGATAAATATGCAGATATTTTTTGTGAGGGCGTAAATGCTAAAATCACAATAAGAACCAGTAGCTCTCACCATATCAAAAACTTGGCTAAAATTCTTCAGAGAGGTCCTTCCTAAACTTTACGCCGGTCCACTGCTAGAGCTAATGATTTTAGAAAGTAGTAGTGTATCTAAGCAACATTTGGTGAACACTCCGGGAATGCTCTAATCATATAAAACAATAAACGATAGCAATGGACAAATGCCCGCCCTTTTAGCTCCATCTGGTCTCGTCTTTCCTGCTTGTGATCCATAGATTTAACATAATATTAGCTTTTTAAGTTTGAACAATGTGAGAAGATTAGAGTTGGAGGCGTCGGGGATTACTTGGTCAAGATACTCCTTTGTGTTTAGAGCAGGAGTGAATGTACTTTAGAAGTAAATAGGTTCCGCAGCGATTTATCACATGAAGAGACAAGAAGCCAATCTTGCCAGCTATAAGCCCATAACTTGGTTTAATTTAGACCCCATTAAAAGATTGTTGTTTAATTTGATGTGATCATCGTTAAAAAATTGCTAATTGAGATTTCTCATCCATTCTAAAAATCATATGGACATGATCTAATTTCCATCTATAAAACAGTTTAAGCTCCAATAAATAAGATGCTTATGCCCAAAATTTGTCGTATCGGTACCGGTAGGCGGTACGGTTCCGGTTCGTACCGGAATCGGTTGGTACGAACCGGCTCGCTCTTCTCCGCCGGAGCCGGGGAAGAAAAAGAGAACGAGAGAGAGCGCGATGAAGAGAGGGAGGGAGGAGACCTGTGGCCGCTATCGGAGAGCTGCGGAGGGGCGACAAAGCCCGCGGAGGGGGGGGGAATCCGCGGGCGCAGCGGAGGCCGAGGCCATGGCTTTTTAATTTGAGAATTTTAAGTGAAGTCGGCAAATTGGGTGCTAACTTCACTTAAAAATCTCCGAATTAAAAAATTTGGAGATTTTTAAGTGAAATCGGCAATGAATTTGTCGACTTCACTTAAAATTTTCAAATTAAAAAGCCACGACCGCGCTCCCACAGGTTTTTCCGCAGGCTCCACCGCCCCTCCGTGGCTCTTCGATGGCGGCCACCGGCCTTTTTCCTCTTCTTCTCCGCACTCTCTCTCCTTCTCTTCGTCTTCTTCATCTCCGGCACAGAATTGGCCTGTACTGGTTTTCACTGCTCCAATGTACCGGTTACAAGCCGACCGGCCGGTATGGACTGGTTCGTTAGACCGTGCTTGTGCCTATCAGTGACTACCAAGAGGACTTGACAGTTGAAAGTCTTTGGAATATTCAGAAGCGTTCCGCTTTGTTTCCTCCTGAAATTATTGACAGCGTCAGAAGAACAGCAGTTTCTAGAGGAAGTTGGAAGAACCAAGTCGTATAGGGAAAGAAAAAAAGCTGGAAAGGTGAATCTTAAGGAACTCAATAGTTCTATTACCAGTAATCCAAATAATTAGAGGATAAATGAATTTTCTTGTCCTAAGGTAAGCTTCTTTTGGCGGCGTGCTAAACGAAAGAGAATTCCTTGCAAGTCCCTGCTCTCCTCCTCCTAGCTGCTGAGCTCAAATCATCTGTTGTGATCTATGGAGATGAGGAGGACATCAATCATGTCCTAGTCACCTTTCCCTTCGCCAAATGTGTGGGCTTGTTTTGCTGCTTAACTCAATGTGGATGCTAAATGATTCCTTTGACATTTTACAAAGTTTAGAATAGATCAACATTACTCTATATTGGTTTGTTGCTATGGTCTTTAAAGGAATCAGAGGTTTTCCAGGGGCAAAATATGTTCCTTTGAGGCCTTATCTGTTAAAACTTGTTATATAGCAAATGATTTGCTCTCAGCCAAGTCTTTAAATTCTCTCAGCATGACAGCAGGGTACCAAGATGATTGTATCTTATTTCAGTTAGATGGATCTCACCTCCCTCCTGGAGTGCTTGAAGTTTAATTTTGATACTGTGGCTCGATGGGTACTCATACATTTTGACTCACCGGATCCAAAACCACAGCACATTTGGTTCTAAACTGCATCCTCTTAAAGGTATGACTGCTGAAGAAAATGTTGCAAGTTTTAAAGGGCTCATATCTTCAAAGAGGGGAAAGAATCAGCAAATTGGTTCGCAAATGAAGGATTAAAAGGGCATTTAGACTGCATGGAGAATGATTCGCTTCTCCTGTGTATATCATATCCTGATCTCGGGCATGTGATAAATGGCCGCACGTCCCATAGGGTTCAGCCCCACAAGACATGCAAAATCTGCCAAATAATTTCAAAAGTTCAAAATAGGTTTCTATATACAATATTGAATAGGTAGTGGCATTTAGGGCATTTCAACATCCTCTCATTAAATAAAAAAAAGAAACTTTAATATTTCAAAAATCTTTTAAAACAACTTCTAGAATTTTTATGTAACAACCTATGACCTCACCCAAAAAGGCTATCTGGAAGGTATTATTTGGGTTTCTTGATCCTATATAAGTACCCAAGATCTACCCAACGAATAAGGGGAGCTATTCCTGGGCTATCCATCTGATCAATGTGAAACTAAACACACACCCGCACAGGTAATCGCATACTCTCCCTGTTTAAGTTCTGGCGTTCTCACCAGGCTAAGGATCCAAATTCATTCAAATTCGATCACAAACACCATGATCAACTTGTGGTCAGCTCAAATATACCCGTGCTGCAGTGTCCTCTAGTTCACGTGGGTCATGGGTCGGATCCGCTTTGATACCATTTGTAACAATCCAGGATCTCACTCAAAAAGGCTAGCCAGAAAATATTATTTGGGTTTCTTGATCCTATATACATACCCAAGATCTTTCTAGCGAGTAACTGATGTAGAACTAAACACACGCCCGCATAGGTCATCACATTTTACATTAACACAGTCTTAAAGACACTACACAAACTTGATCAAAAAGTTATTAAAGTAGAGACAATGATTCGATCCTAAACTCTCCAACACATTGCCCAACTTAGTTCTCGCTACTCGTTCATATATGGAAGACACACTCCCAAATGGCATCCATCTTTTGTGTCATGGCAGCCATTTGATTGGCGACTCCTGCCACTTGATTGGCGATTTCAGCCAGCATCTCATCTCGTTGCCATTCAGTATTTTAAGGACGACTGCTCCTTGTACTCATGGTGATCAATTTGCTCTGATACCACTTGACGCAGCGGTGGATGGGGAGGAGGCCAACCTTGGGGAAGATGGCGGCTCCTTCTCTTTTTTTCTCTCTTGGCGGCTGGTTAGATTAGGGTTTCCTCCTTGTGGATGGCTAGGTTAGAGATGAGGAAATGGTCAATTGGCCATGGGAATGGCTGAATTGGGTGTGAGACATGCTTGAGGGGATTGAGGATGTGATGGGATTGGGTTGGACCCAATTAGGGGATTGGGTTTGTGGCGTGGTGAATTGGGTGGTGTGGCTACACTACAGCAAAATTGGAAAAAGCTGACTCATCAATGTCGACGCTAGGGAGATGCATCGGTAAATTTGGCTCCCGCGCCAAATTTTGCCGGCGTTTCTAATGAGCGTCGGCAATCTGAAAAAACAAACGACACTTAAAAGCATGGTCGGAGGCCTCCAGCTAAGACAACACTTTCAAGCATCGGGAGCCGGCCTGGGACGACGCTTTTAAGCGTCGCCGTTGTCCTCTGGCCTAACCCAAACCAAACCAAACCCAAAGCCCAATCTCGAGTCCTCATTTGCCCTAGCTAGCCCCCTTTTTCTCCTCTCCGGCACTGAAAAGCTCTAGCCTCGTTTTCCTCCTCTCCGGCACCAACTGACTGACCCCAACCTCCTCTCCTCCTCCCTCTTCTCCGACGCTGACCGACCGACCCTAACCCTCTCTTCCTAAGGTATTTTAAGTAATTTGCGAATTTTAAGTAAAGTCGGCAAATTGGGTGCCGACTTCACTTAAAAATCTCTGAATTAAAAAATTTAGAAATTTTTAAGTGAAATCGGCAACGGATTTACCGACTTCACTTAAAATTTCTAAATTAAAAAGCCATGGCCGTGCCCCCATGGGTCCCCCCCTGCGGGCTCCACCGCCTTCCTGGCCACCGCCGCTTGTCCATGGCTCTTTGATGGCGGCCACAGGTCTTTTCTCTTATTCTCTTCTACGCGCTCTCTCTTCTTCTCTTCGTCTTCTTCGTCTCCAGCACAAAGCTAGCCCGTACCAATTTTTATTGCTCTGATATAACGGTTACAGGCCGGATCAGTCCGAACTGACCGGTATGGGCTGGTTCGTCAGACGTGCTTATGCCCATAGGACTTGACGGTTGAAAGTCTTGGAATATTCAGAAGCATTCCGCTTTGTTTCCTCCAGAAATTATTGACAGCCTCAGAAGAACAGCAGTTTCTAGAGGAAGTTGGAAGAACCACGTGGTATAGGGAAATAAAAAAAGCTGGAAAGGTGAATCTTAAAGAACTCAATAGTTCTATTATCAGTAATCCAAATAATTAGAGGATAAATGAATTTTCTTGTCCTAAGGTAAGCTTCTTTCGGCGGCGTGCTAAATGAAAGAGAATTCCTTGCAAGTCCCTGCTATCCTCCTCCTAGCTGCTGAGCTCAAATCATCTGTTGTGATCTATGGAGATGAGGAGGACATCAATCATGTCCTAGTCACCTTTCCCTTCGCAAAATTTGTGGGCTTGTTTTGCTGCTTATTTCAATGTGGATGCTAAATGATTCCTTTGACATGTTACAAAGTTTAGAGTAGATCAACATTACTCTATATTGGTTTGTTGCTATGGTCTTTTAAGGAATCAGAGGGTTTTCCAGGGGCAAAATGTGTTCCTTTGAGGCCTTATCTGTTAAAACTTGTTATATAGCAAATGATTTGCTCTCAGCCAAGTCTTTGGATTCTCTCAGCATGACAGCAGGGTACCAAGATGATAGTATCTTATTTCAGTTAGATGGATCTCACCTCCCTCCTGGAGTGCTTGAAGTTTAATATTGATACTGTGGCTCGAAGTGACTCACCGGATCCAAGACCACAGCACATTTGGTTCTAAACTGCATCCTCTTAAAGGTATGACTGCTGAAGAAAATGTCGCATGTTTTAAAGGGCTCATGTCTTCAAAGAGTGGAAAGAATCAGCAAATTGGTTGGCAAGTGAAGGATTAAAAGGGCACTTAGACTACATGGAGAATGATTCGCTTCGCCTGTGTATATCGAATCCTGATCTCGGGCATGTGATAAATGGCTGCACGTCCCATAAGGTTCAGCCTCACAAGACATGCAAAATCTGCCAAATAATTTCAAAAGTTCTAAATAGATTTCTATGTGCAATATTGAATAGGTAGTGGCATTTAGGGCATTTCAACATCCTCCCATTAAATAAAAAAAACAAACTTTAATATTTCAAAAATCTTTTAAAACAACTTCTAGAATTTTATGTAACAACCTATGAACTCATCCAAAAAGGCTATCCGGAATGTATTATTTGGGTTACTTGATCCTATATAAGCATCCAAGATCTACCCAACGAATAACCAATGTGAGACTAAACATACACTCGCACAGGTAATCACATACTTTTCCTGTTTAAGCTCTGGCATTCTCACCAGGCTAAGGATCCAAATCTATTCAAATCTGATCACAAACATCATGATAAACTTGTGGTTGGTTCAAACATACCCGTGCTGCAGTTTTCTCTAGTCCACGTAGGTCATGGGTCGGGTCCGCTTTGATACCATTTGTAACAACCCAGGATCGTACTCAAAAAGACTAGCCGGAAGATATTATTTGGATTTCTTAATTCTATATAAATACCCAAGATCTTTCTAGCGAGTAAACGATGTGGGACTAAACACACGCCCGCATGGGCCATCACATTTTACATTAACACAATCTTAGAGACACTACACAAACTTGATCAAAAAGTTATTAAAGTAGAGACAATGATTCGATCCTAAACTCTCTAACACATTGCCCAACATAGTGTGCGCTACTCGTTCGTATATGGAAGACACGCTCCCAAATGGCATCCATCTTTTGTGTCATGGCAGCCATTTGATTAGCGACTCCTGCCACTTGATTGGCAATTCCAGCCAGCATCTCATCTCGTTGCCATTCGATATTTTAAGGGCGACCGCTTCTTATACTCATGGTGATTAATTTGCTTTGATACCACTTGATGCAGTGGCGGATGGAGAGGACTCAGGAGGCCAACCTTGGGGAAGATGGCAGCTCCTTCTCTTTTTTTTTTCTCTCTTGGCGGCTGGTTAGGCTAGGGTTTCCTCCTTGCGGATGGCTAGGTTAGAGATGAGGAAGATGGTCAATTGGGCATGGGAATGGCTGAATTGGGTGTGAGTCATGCTTGAGGGGATTGAGGATGTGATGGGATTGGGTTGGACCCAATTTGGGGATTGGGTTTGTGGCATGGTGAATTGGGTGGCGTGGCTACACTACAGCAAAATTGGGAAAAGCCGACTCATCAGTGTCGACGCTAGAAAGATGCATCGGTAAATTTGTGTCCTGCACTAAATTTTGCCGACGCTTCTAATGAGCATCGGCAATTTGAAAGAACAGACGACACTTAAAAGCATCGTCGGAGGCCTCCAGCTAAGATGATGCTTTCAAGCAACGGGAGCCGGCCTAGGACGACGCTTTTAAGCGTCGTCATTGTCCTCTGGCATAAAACGACGCTTATAAGTATCGTCGAAGGCCAAGACCTAAGACAATGCTTATAAGTGTCGTTCCCGGCCAACTTCCCAAACCAAATCCAGCGCCCAACCCTGAGTCCTCATTCTGCCCTAGCTAGTCCCCTTTTTCTCCTCTCCGGCACTGAACAGCTCTAGCCTCGTTTTCCTCCTCTCTGGCACCAACTGATCGACCCCAACCTCCTCTCCTCCTCCCTCCTCTCCAGCGCTGACCGACCGACCCTAACCTTCTCCGCCTAAGGTATTTTTCTCCTCCTCCCTCCTCTCCCTCGTTCTCACTTGTTCTCCTCCTTCTCCTCCTCTTCTTTATGTGTTTGTGAGTATTTTTTCTTTCTTTAATTTGTGATCTACGTATTCTATTTCTAGTTTCTAGCTTCGCCTCCGCCCGAGGATCTTCTCCTCCTCCTTCCTCTCCGGCACCGATCGACCAGCCCTTAAGCCTCAATCGAGCTTCGCGTCCGCCCAAGGATCTTCTTTTCCTCTCTCCTCTTCGGCGTCGGCCGATCGGCCCGAAGCAACGGTCGATCGAGGTCCGCATCTGCCCGAGGTATTGCACTATGCTCTTGACTCATACCACAAAATTAGAAAGTCACATTGTGCCATTGGAATTATTAATTTAGAAAAAACTTGATCCATAGGCATGGGGCCTTCGAGTCGCATAGTATTTTTGTTGGAGATCATATCAAATGCTTAGATATTCATTCTGTAACTTCGATCTATCTTTGAATCAGGTCATTTGCGTAATTCATTCTGCAACCTTGATCTATCTTTGAATCAGGCCGATGAATACATTTCCTAAAACATCCTTTTATATATTAATTAGGTTGTGATTGTTTTCATTCTTTACTTTATAACAAGAGATTCTTGCTTTTATGAATCGCAAAATAAGCTTTCCAGCCTAAGTAAAACATTGTTTATATAACGAAAAATAGGACTGTTGTTACTATGCTGATTTGGAAACCCCAGTTCATCCATGGATTTCATCACCTTGCAAACAAAAACAAGAGAATGCATGCTCAATGTAAGAGTCGATAAAGTATGCTTTTTAACATTTGTTACTGCTGCTTCAAGACAAGTTCAGTCAACTTACCCTCGGATACGGTATTGAGCTTTGACCATTGACTCCAAATAGGAATAACATGCTTTTCCGCTAAGCAATGTGAGAGCTTTACTACTGGGTGGCGTCAAGTTAGATCATATCCACTCTCCCAACCATGTAATTAATAATTCCACCAATTATATGGCACAACTATCTTATTTTTTTTATTTCGTTATAGGTATCTAGCCATTGCTTTAGAGTTAAGAGGCCCCCCCTACAAAAACAGATATGGATCCCTACATCTACAAACACTAAATCAATTATGCGATCTCATGTTCTTGTAATGATTATTTGTAAAAACATTAACTAATCACCAATGGGACATCTAGCGTCACCTCATGCTTTCAGGTTCAATCATGAGGTGCCAAGCATTGCGCCATATTGACAGGACGAACTTCTTGGGCATCCACTCAAAAATTTGAGCTGAGATGAATCGGGTATTTGTGGAAGCATTGGATATTCTACAACTCAGATTAGTTTTCTACCATGCGGATATGGCAAGTGTTTTTGTTCGGAGCGTGGTCCATGGTTCAGGGTACTTGTCCTGTCAATTCTTTGGCAAGCACTGCATTATTGCATTAAGGTGTTCTTCACATGGGCTGTCGGATAGGATAGGATTCAAACTAAATGAGTGGTGGAGAAGCAGCCTTGACTTTTGGGATTCCCTTCACCGATCACTAGATTGGCCAGGAGGATAACTCTCAAAGAACATTAGAGATCAAGTGAAGAGAGGGCAGGAGAAACTCTTCATTCCTAGAGAGAGACATGGCTGAAACAATTCTCTCGCCTTTGATGACAAGTTTGGGGAAGAAATTGGGGGACGATATCCTTCAACAGTTCGGATCGATAAGGGGCATCGACGAAAAGCGGGAAAAGCTTCAGAGACAAGTGCTAGCCATCCAGTCTGTGCTTGGGGATGCAGAGAAGAGGCAAGTCACGGATAAAGCAGTCAAAAAGTGGTTGGAAGCACTCAAGAAAGCAGCTTATGAAGCGGATGACATACTGGATGAGTTCCATTATGAAGGTCTGCGGTGCCAGGCAAAAATCCAGGATGATACTGCAAACAAGGTACTCGATTTCTTTTCACTTCACAACCCAGTTCTGTTTCAGTTAAATATGGGGAAGAAGTTAAAAGATATTGTAGAGAGGATAGATAGAATTGAAGCAGAGGGTGCTAAGTTTGGGTTTAGAGGCAATCCACAGCCACGCACCGAGGACAGACCACAAACCCACTCCTTTGTTGTTGAATCAGAAGTCATCGGTAGACAAGAAGATAAAGAAAAAATTGTGAACTTGCTACTCAATCAGCGTGAGAATGAGAACGTCACAGTCCATTCCATAGTTGGCATGGGAGGAATGGGCAAGACCACCCTTGCTCAACTGGTCTACGGAGACCAGAGGGTGAAGAACCATTTCCAAATGCACATATGGGTCTGCGTGTCTGAAGAGTTTCATGTTCCAGAGCTGGTTAAATCCATCATAGCTTTAGCCACAGGGAAAAAGTGTGATCTGCCACACATGGATTTATTGCAGCGCCACCTTCGAGAAGTGTTGAGTGGGAAAAGATATCTACTTGTAATGGACGACGTTTGGAATGAGGATTCAGAGAAGTGGGATGATTTAAAAAATTTATTGGGAACTGGCGGAGAAGGTAGTGCAATTCTTGTTACCACCCGCAATGACCAGGTCTCGCGAATCATGGGCGCATCAACCTCTCATCTTTTACGGCCGCTATCTGAGGATGATTCTTGGACTTTGTTTAGCAAAAGAGCATTTGTAACAGGAGCAGAAGAACGTCCAGAGCTGATTGAAATTGGCAAGGAGATTGTGAAAAAGTGTGGGGGAATGCCTTTAGCAGTAAAGACCATGGGGAGTTTGATGCGCACCAAAAATGAAGTAAAGGATTGGTCGGCTGTAATGGGAAGTGAGATTTTGGATACCAATGTTGGTGAGGATGGGATCTTACCTGCTTTAAGGTTGAGCTACAATCACTTGCCTCCACATTTGAAGCAATGCTTTGCCTTCTGCTCCATATTCCCCAAGGATTATGAGATGGAAAAAGATATGTTGATCCAACTGTGGATAGCTAATGGATTCATTCCGTCTGAAGGAAGAAAGGATTTGGAAGTTACGGGTGAGGAGATATTTGATGAACTGGTTGGGAGATCATTCGTTCAGGAGCCTGCACAAGTTATCAGGAATGAACGATTTATATATGGATATGAAAGAATAGAAAAATACATGATGCATGACATGATGCATGACCTTGCAAAATCTATCATGGGGAGCGATTGTTCTCAGTTATTGAAATCTGGTCATTTGGAAGAACTACCTAATGACATCCGTCATTTGTTTATATCTGGCCCTCGCCAATTAGACATTGGTAAGACTCTAAATAAATTCCCGAACATCTTCACACTCTTGCTACGAAAAACTTACCAAGATATACGGACTGCTGATTTGTCAAAGGCCAGGTCCCTGAAAGTATTAAGCTTGCAGTACACAAATTCTATAGAATTGCCAGTTAAAATAAGATATTTGAAACATCTAAGATACCTTGAGATCTTTCGGAATGATATTGCAGAACTTCCAGAAGCCATAAGCGAGCTTTTCAATCTACAGATCCTCAAACTATGTTACTGCTGGATGTTATGTAAACTACCAGAAGCAATGAGAAATATGAGAAACCTCAGGCACCTATATATAAATGGATGCCCCACTTTGAAGCACATGCCAGCAGGTATGGGGCAATTAAGTTCCCTGAAGACCTTGACAAAGTACATCGTAGGTGACTATAATGAGAGGGGCATAAGAGAGCTGAAGGGCCTGAATCTTGGTGGCCAACTAGAGCTCTATAACCTGGAGAAAGTGAGGGGCATGGAAGATGCTAGAGAGGCTAATCTAGGTTCCAAACAAAATCTACGGTCATTAGCATTATGTTGGGGAGTCTCAGAGTGGTCTATTTTATATAAGCCACCAGAGCCAGAAGTTCATTTTCTTGATGAAGAGGCAGAAAATGCTGAGAAGGTGTTGGCAGCACTTGAACCTCACAGTGGCTTGAAAAGGCTGGCAATATGGCAGTATGGAGGTTTATGCTTTCCTATGTGGATGATGGACAGTCTTGATCTGCTCCGTAATCTAGTTCAGATCCATCTAGGATACTGCAGACGATGTGAGCATCTCCCACCACTATGGAAGCTATCTCATCTTGAGGTCCTGTCCTTGACTGAAATGGACTCAATCAAGCACCTTCAAAGCAGTAGAAGTGAGGGTACAATGCAACCGTTCCCTTCGCTGAAGAATCTAGCACTATTTAAAATGCAGAGCTTAAAGAGTTGGTCGGGAGAGGAAGGCGGAGACCCAGCAGCCCCACCCTGTTTTCTTTTACTTGTCAGGATAGAAATCAGAGACTGCCCAAACCTGACTTCCATGCCCGTGCTTCCATCTCTCCGCCATTTGACAATAAAAGGAAATAGCAAGATACCATTGGAGTCTGTCCTTAGCCTAACCACACTATCCTCCCTCAGTATCGAGACCTCCAGTGCAAACACCAGCGGCGGGACGCAGTCGCCATCCTTTCCACAGGCAAGTATACCATCATTAAAGCACATGAACTCTCTGGAGTACTTGAGTATCATTGGTGGCGAAGAGCTGAGGCCGCTGCTCGAGCGGGAGGATGAGACGAGGGGTTTCAGCTCAACCCTTCAATCATTGGGCTTGGGCAACTGCAATTGGTTGTTCTCGAGGCAGCTGTTATCATCACCATTGGAAATTTGGACAAACCTTACTTCTCTCCGATACTTAACCATCAGTAATTGCGATGCTCTCGAATTCTGGCCAGAGGAGGAGCTTCGAGGCTTAATTTCCTTGAAGATGTTAGATGTTTCCAGGTGTCGAAATCTGACTGGCCCATCATCAACATCAGTGGAACAAGGACTCGCACCGCACCTGGAATTAGTACGGATTGATGACTGCGAAAACTTGATGGAGTTGCTCAAGTTATCTGCATCTCTGAAATCATTGGAGATCTGGAGTTGCCCCAATATGAAGGCCTTGACAGACCAGTTGGGACACCTCCCCGCTCTTGAGGATCTCGAATTTTTGGATTGCCCCAGTCTAACATCTTGGTCCGAAGGGATGGAAGGGTTCACTGCTCTTCGGTCTCTGATCATCAAGAACTGCCCTCTATTGACAACGTTACCAAGAGCCCTACAACAGCGAATCCCCAGCCTCGACAGCCTGGTCATCAAGGGTTGCCCCGACCTGGAGAGACGATGCAAAAGAGGAGAGTATCGGGATCTCGTGTCCCGCTTGCCAGCTCCTGAAATAGGAGAACCACGCAGGGAACAATCACCATCCTTCTGCAGAAGCTCTTGCTTGGACTGTTTCACTCCCATCTGAGTATTCACGAAGTACCATCCCATTACCTCTCTCTCCTATGTAATGTTAATTTACAATCCGTAGGCATGGTTAACTATAATAATTTTAGATGATTAGGCCATTTACGTAGGCTATTTCTTTTATGGTATAATGTGTGATTTGTACTGAACGGACGAATGGAAACCCAGCTTATCCCACAAATATGATTGGATTAATGTGACAGCATTTTAAACAATTTCAGATAGTTATTGCTATGGAACTTTTATGAACTATATATTTTCATTGCAATCTAATTGCAGAATATTGTCTAACAGATGCATTTTTTACTCTCTGAAATATATTGTCTAGCAGATGATCAATCTGTTGGAGTCTATATTCCTATCAACCCGTTACCATCTTAACCTTTGACGTTCCACAGCTTGGGTCCTTATGGTTATTCCTCGCATTTTTGAAGCCGCAACTACTCAGCATTGATAGGTATGCATTTTTTAAAGCATCTGCAGCTTTTCGGAGAAATATATGATAGTTGGTGTCTCTGTGGCATACAAGTGGCAGATCATAAGTCCTTATTAATGATGAAGAAACAAAAATAAGAGACACACACACAACACACCCACCTACACGCTCGTGAGCATACATGTACACACACAGACACACACATATGACATATATACATACATATACATAGACATAGATATATACAAATCAAATACATGCCAAAAATAGGGAATAAAACTTCATTCCTTCGACAAATGTATTTGCAGCCAATTACATTAATAAGTATCTTCAAATGAATTACGTACACATATGTGTATGCATCTGAATGTCAAAATTCCTCGGCACATGTTTGGAGATCATTTTGATTGTTACTGACATATTTTGTTATGAGATTGAGGAATATTGTATTGTATCGATACATCACAGAGCTGGAAACTGTAATGAACAAGTTATTGCTGGTGTCTTACTAAATATTCTATTTAAGTTTGATATTCCTACGATGTACATCAGAAATCTGGTTTCCACAAATTAAGCTAAATTCTATATTTTTTTGATCATAATGATGCTTGAAGGAACTCAAAGTGCACTTGGAGAATTAAACATTTGAGGATTTGAAGAGTCAAGGAAGATATGATTAAAAGATGGCTTCTTGGGCAGTGAGCACAATCCCCTATATGTTTTTAATCCCTTGATTCTCAACATTTTCATTCACATTTACAAAAGAATGTCACTAGATGCCATCTAATCCCATTTGGTTTTGTGAATGAGGTTCTCTACTGATTCATTTTGCTTAATTGTGTGTCTTTACGACTCTCGTAGCAAATATAGTGATGCTTCTATAGAGTGGTGTCACCAAATTGCTGGCGTCTGGAAAGAAGGCGGTCAACAAGAAGGAAAATCAGTTCTGTCATGCAATCCTCAACACCCTTGTGAAAGGCAACCGCTAGAGCAAAAATTTGGGTGGCCCAGCATCTACAAAAGGTGTTAAGCAAAAATTTTGCAATCATATCTACTGAAACTATGTTCATATGGAAAGTTTCAAAGTTCAATTGTTTTGTAAGGCCCTATTTACTCTGTTGGGAACATATCATTTACAAAAAGAATAAAGCTATAGCAATTTTCATCAGTTTTTAAATATATATTTAAGTCCATTCGTCCCTCACATCTTTCCTAATTTATTTTTGTTTCGTCATGGAAATTTTTATCTATTACTAGGTATGTAATTGCTTCTAGCTATTTGTAGAATCCTACCGGTAGGAATGCATGATTTATCTGAATAGGTCTTATCAGCTTGGTGGAAAATGCATTCCTATGGACAAAGGATTTTTTATATGATGCTTCACTTGGCATTTCTCTCTAGAGACCAAGTGGTCAATAAAATGCATGACTATTTTGTTTCAGATGACTATTTCTTCCATGGCTTGTTACTTTAAAACGATGATGCCCATTCACCCACTAAATCCTGAAGACAATCCTTCCTGCTTGCAACATTCAAACCAATCGTGCTTACTTTTGACCCCTATGAACTCATGAAAGGAAATAAACTCACCAGCAAACAAGAAAGATACAGGGAATACGTTGATTCTAGTTGTTTGTTAGATTTATTTCAATGGAACGCACCAACATAATCTTCATGAAACAAGCTCAAAATCATTAATCTGTTGTTGCTTCATTCTGGGTGCATTTGATCCCTTGGAAGCTCTTGTTTTCTTCCAACCTATACACACTTCCTTCTTTCCTATAATTAGCCCCCTCCTCCTTTTAAATGGGGCCTCCTTATCTTTGCTTGCCCTTTCATATGTGCTTCAGCATCTTCATTTACCTTAATGAAGCATGTGAAATTTGGTTCTTCCTTCTTTTCTCAAGAAAAGACTCCAAATACAACTACAAAACATCAGTGATGATAGATGAAGTTGAACTTGTTATCTTTTCATCGACGTATATCTCTCTATATAAGCAAGGTTACAAGTAGGCTGGTCTGGATGAAGGATTAGCAAAAGTAAGCATGATTCATACTTGAATTGGGTCAAAAGCTTGAATCCAAGTACAATTGGTCATGAATAATTCAAATATATATCATAAGAAATATATGTAAATTGATTGCTTAATTACATCTTAAACATAATTATAAAAAAAATAATCAAATAACATAATTACATACATCTAATGTGATGCATTTGATCTAATGATGATTCGAAGGGATACAATCCTTGATGATCGGATGGATCGTATCGTGAAGGGATGCATTTAGTGAAAGGATGCCTAAACAACCATTCACACTCACCATTTTATATTTATAAATAAAGAAGAGAATTGAATGAGTTAGTTGACTAAGTGAACTCAAGTGTGCCTTTTAATCATTTGAGAAGAGAGGATTAAGTCCATATAAAGAGGATTGAGAAGATTTTATTCAATCTATTTTGCTGATTTTCATTGCATCTAGATTTGGCCGATTTGGGTTTGACCTTGATACTTCTTAGTTAGAGTGAACTTCAAGGAGAACACAAAGCAGTTTATTTTATCTTAGAAGTAGACTACCATCAATTATTTGTACCTAGGCAGGATGAATTTTACTTTAAAATAGTGCCTTCTATAGCATGCCTCGAACCGGGCCACATCTATAATTTATTTTGTTTGCTCTAATGTGTAAAAGCTATTTACTAAATAATCAAGACAAATAGAAATATTAAATAATGAGATCTCCAAAATCTAAGAAGAATTTTCCAACATATATACTATCAACAATCCTATCCACGACCACTAAATGCTTAGTTGAGATGGCATTACCTCTTGCTTCTTGACGAGAAGGGGTTCAAGGTGTGGTGGGCTGGTGGCTAAGGTCTCCGATCTATCTCAAAGTGAAAAAAAAATCCCATCCCTATAGGATTTAATTGACAACTACATTTAAAATTGAATTTCTTCCCCCAACAAGTCTAACTCAAAATAACATGGATAAGGATTCGAAGGAACAATTTTTGTATTAGTTTTATAAGCTAGTCTGCTAGCAAAACCAATATGTTAACCTGCCTTGTTGCATGAAAATTGCCGATCTTAAGTTTGATTTAATTTTGCCATTTTGACTGCTAAGATTATGTTAAACTTATAAACTTGTAGGTAGTTCTAATCTTTATATGATGTCATATGTGAAGTCTAAAATATTTCCAGTAGTTCGATTATCTGAACTAGTTCAAAATTATCGTATGGGAGTATTTCATTCAACTTCCGAAACTGTTAATATTGCAACACAATCCATCGGCATACGATGGGTCCCAATCATTCATCTCTTGTACCTATTCATCCATCGAATGTCTATTAAACCCTACTATCCCTAGTACTACCCCTAGCTTTGCTTCTCAGTAGAAGATAAAAAAAAGAAAAGAAAAAATTGGGGGATTCAAATTTGTAGAGTTCCAAATCTAATCGGGGGACTTCCTATGGAGTACACTAGGATCGGTGATTTATCTTCATTCCTAAAATCACGAATCACTATCAAAAAACAAAGAAGAAGAAATAGAGAATTTTGTATTATTTTGAGTGCTTATTGAATTTGGTATACTTTTGGAGAGCCATGATTCCACACACCATGATTACGACTTTAGGATGTGGTCTCTTCTAACTTTATTTTGGAGGAGAACCGGTGACAATTTAAAAATTATGCAGTACCCTTACATTTAGAACAAGAACCTAATATTAAATCTCTATATAAATGCATTATGGATAAATAACTTGGATTTTGAACAATTTGTAGCATAATAAATTGGCCTGCCTAATTTGACCTCCTTTTTTTGGGGTAGAATAAATTAAAATAAATGACACTGCATCATTATTGTCGTGTATGATAAATTTTGATGTAGATGTGATAGGTTCCTCCTAAACCATCGAAACCACTACTTGGAGTAGCTATGCAACAGATTGATACACATGCGGTAGCAAGTATCCTTACTTTTGACTAACAATGTTTCATAAATCATAGTAAATCGGAGCTTAATTAATTGATATTTGTTAGATATGAGATTAAAATATGCTTTTGTTTAGACACAAAAAATATTTTGAAAGTGCTATATGCATATAAAGATGCATGGTGTGGTGATTCGGCCAATGCCATCATTATGGCAAAAAATAAGAAATTTCTCAATCGATGGTTTTAAATATATTTTGCTCATTTCTCTCAAACAATTTTGATATGAAAGATCTAGGTGAAGTTGATATAAAAATAGGGATGAAGCTAATTAAATCTCCTAAAGGGATAGCTCTCTCCTTTTCTTATTCCATTAAAAAATGGTAGAAAAAATCTGATTACTCTAATTGAAAACTAGCATCTACTTCATATGATCCTAGTGTCCATCTTGTAGAGAACTTAGTTGAATCTTTTGGTCAAATTAGACACTCTTAGATCAGTGAATATCTCTTATATGTGGCACATATGATAAGACTTGATACTACCTATGCTGTAGAGAGAGTAAGCAGACATACCCATAATTCTCAACAATCTCATAAATTACTCTCGAAAGAGTATTCTGATATTTTAAGAAAATTTTTAATCTTTTTCTTCTATACTTTGGATATATGAGGTGGTTGAACTAGATTATTGACTATCTAGATCTTAAATCAATCAATAGCAATTTATTTCTTCTCAATGGTGCTATCATGGCTTGGAGATCTTCTCGACAAACTATTATATCTTGAAGCACCATGGAGGCTAAGTTAATTGTTATGCAAATCACCTATATAAAGGCAGTGTGGATTAAAAATCTTATATTAGAGCTACCTTTGGTACCAAAGCTAGTTCCTACCATATCAATCTATTGTGATAATAAGTTTGCAATTGAACCAATAGCTCAAAAGAATACTAAAAAAAAGATGAACCGCCATATCAAGCTTCATCACAAATATAGAAAATAGCATAAAAATAATAATATAATTCCCTTGGAGTATGTCGTCATAGAAAAACTTGGCAAATCAATTACCGAAGGGTTCATGTAGGAGTGGAGTTTTAGGATTGTCGAGGGAATAGGGCTTAAGCCGACGATTCGGTCACCAATAATCGAGACCCAAACTCATTGATTGAAGATCCCATAAAAGAGGTTCAATGTGAAAGGAATGAAGTTGATTGAGTGATTGTGCAAAAGCACAACTTTCGGAGAACATCTCTGACTATCTCTATGATAAGTGCTCATATTAGTGACAAAGTAAATAGAAAGATTGAGTTACACTCTTAAAGGGTCAATGGCAGGAAGTTTGCAGGGTATTAGATCACAAATACCCCTAGAGGATCACCCACGTGAAAACTATCATGAAGAAAGGTTTGGGCTAACCCTGACAAATTCAAATAAAAAATCAAGGTACTAAGTGCAAGGCCTTTAATATGGACTGACCATATAAAGACTCAATCCATATTATATATGATATGTAGAAGTCTGAAACCAGAACCTAGTTCAAGGTCGAATTTACCTCAGTTCCTTTAGATGGATGCGATCGACGCTAAATGGGGTTCAAGTCCACAGTATACCTTACCTAGTTAGGCTTTGGGGATAATGGGTTGGTGACTTCATGCTTGTATGTGCTCGCTTGCTCAGCTTGGCCGACCATGCCGTACATGGGCGCATGGCATGGCAAGACGAGGCATGGTGTGCATGTGAGTGTAGCATGTGTAATTCATACATGCACGTGCTAGCATGCTTTGCCACATCCCCTAGCCAATTTAAATTTTTAAAATTTGATTTCTCATCGATAATGTAAGTATTACGGAGAAAAATTAAATTAATATTTGACTTTGTAATCATAACATTCTAACTCTCAGCTAACCTGTGCATCGTTATATATATGTTTTAGGGTTTAATATGCACCTGCTACCGTTATTAAGTCGACAATGCTAACAATTTATTAAGGCTTTTATCAAGAGAGCCATTGAGGCCTTTATGGACCCTCTCCGATGGTTGCCTAGATAGATCCTATAAAAAGGCTCCATGTCTTGGGTCTCTAATATAGAGCAAACCTAAACTAGATAGGCCTTGTGCTTTCTATTTTTAATTTTTTTCTAAGCCTTTCTTGCTTTTATTCCTAGGCAATTGAAGAAGTCGATTTGGTCGGATCTACACATGAATGTACTTGTGATACAAGGCTTTGGGCTAGGAATGGCAATGGGTAGTGTACCCCCATAATTTGCCCTACCTGTATCTAAACCCATTCAAAATTCTATTATTCGAATCCATCCCAAATCTGATTAAAAATTTGTCCAAACTTTCTAAACCTATTCTATTAAAAAATGGTAAACCCGTTGAGTACCTGAACCTGCCTATTTAATCTTTATTCAGATTGATTATTTGGGTCAAGTCAGATACCCAACCTAAAATTACAAAATAAAAAAAAAGGAGAGAACAGAGGGAAAGAACTTTGCATAATGATATGAATAAAACTAATATTAAGTAAAAATCAATGATGCATCAAATTTCCAATTCAAACTTGAATATAAAATCATAATCCATAATACCAACATTAAGTCTATAATCTTTTCACCCATCTATTGTATATATATTTTTGTAAAATTTTATAATATATATATTATAATCTAGTTCTGGTAGTGAGTACCTGGGGGTCAATCCCAAGCCGTCCTAAACCTTAACGAATTTTAATTTTAAATCCCAAATCCTTCCCAAACCCTATAGGATTTTGCTAAATGGGTTCTACTAGGGTTTGGGACAGGTTGGATACTCGAAAAAATCTACCCGGTTGCCATCCCTACTTCGGGCTGAACTAGATTTATTGTACCTTGGGGGCGATCTCTCCATGAACCTGTATGAGGGGGTGAAATCATTCTTAGGGCATGTGTTCACATGCCTTGTTCAAGGCACATCTTCCTTTCTATTTAGTTTTACAATTAACTTTCTTATTAAATATTAAAATTATTTTTGTGTAATTATTGATAATTTTTAGGAACCATCATCCAAAGTCATGCATATCAAAAAGCATGATTGGATAGTTAGAAATGCATGAAAGGAAGTGGTGGTCTTTCTCAGGAGTCAAGAAGAAACAACAAGGGACAGGTCATTTTTTGATATTCATGTTGGACCATCAAAAACCACCAGTCACTTTTTTCACTTTACAAATATGAAAGGAAGATGAGAAAAAGTTTCAAAACTTTGAAACGTCCAAATAAAATATTTTTTTGCCAATAATAAGTTATCCACGAATACCAAGAATAATGTTTTATGCGGAAATGCATTTATGTATTGACATCTCAGCCACCACGCATCGATCTCATTTTTGGGTTTATCTACCAGCGCTTGACCCGATGTAGGCACCAATTCTTCCTTATGGCACCCGTCATGGTTTTATGGAGGATTTTGCAAAACTAACCATGGCTTTTATGTTTCCCAACAAAATCAAAGAAAGAAGTCAGTACAGCAATGAGTTAAAAATAATAGAACCCGGGTTAAATTAAGAATGTGCTCATAATTTTGCGTTATTGATTCTTTTCTTTGTAGCAATCCGTGGCACATTTAATATTCTGCAATACCAGCATTTTCTAAGGCTTGGAGACTTCTCTAGAGGGATCAGAATCCTCTCCAATAAATATGTAGATGGGAGAGGTCCAATTTATTATAAAACACAAATCATATTTAAAATTTTAGATCACCCTACTGACCCTGGCCTATAGCCATCATCATTACAATACCTTGGACATAAAATTGGAGATGACAACATAGTTTTAGGATAAACTATTTTGCTCTTTATTCTTTTTCTTTTTCTGAATGTAAGTATCCGACCAACTATATTCTCTATAATCCATCTTATTCTGGGATTGGTAAGTTGATTTGTATTTCATAGATGGTCAAAGCCACATGCATCGAGATGACCAAACTATGATAGTCATTGCAAATTTGCCTTTATATCCTTCAAGAACTATTTATATAATTATAGTCACTACAGCAAAATGGACATTTACCGATAGATAAAATCCATGGGTAAATGCTAAAAAACTGTCGGCATAAATCAAAAATAGGTGTACCAATGCTTTCTTTTTACCAACAGATTTTTATCCGGCGATATAAGTTTGTGAGATTTACCTACAATTTTTTTCTTTCATAGGTAAAAGCTTTATAGATGGTCTAGTTTTCGTAGCTACAAACTTTACCTATAAATTTGCTTCCATAAATAGAAGCTTTACATATTGTTTTTTCAGTGGGTAAAGTTTTTTTCTACGGTCTATTTCCATAGGTACATACCTTTTACCTATGGATAAAATCGTAGATATAATTTTTTTAAAAAAAATTCAAAGATTTTGATAGGATTCAGATATAGTAAATACCTGAATTATATGAAACCTATAAAAGAATAATAAAATCAATGCATTTTTGAACCCAAGCATTAAGGAAAGCAAAATATTTGATGGATCTTCGATCTTTAGATCTTCTTAAATAACCAATTCTAATGAAATATTTTATAAACAAGATTGCCATTTGAGATATAATGCATATTTTATATACACCCCCATTTATGTACATGCATATGTGTGTGTGTATATATATGGATACAATCATATATACATGTACATAGACACATACATCCATACTTGCATATATACATACATATAGAGGTACATGCATGCATGCATACATAAATTTATAGAGAGGGGGGTGAGCGATAATTTGTACCTTTTTAAATTGGATAATGGGAGTTGTATATCAATGCTCCAAGCTATTGTATATGATTTAATGCCTTTAAACAACTTACACAGAAAAAAAAAATCATATGATTTGGTGACCCCTAGCCGGTAAATCAGGTGATCAAAAATTGAATAGTGTAAAGATGCAAAAAAAATGACTACTTAGATGCATAGGCTAGGGGCCTCCAAGTCATATGAGGTATGTAAGTAATTTAGAGGTAGTAGGTTATATCCAATATCTCAAACCATTGTTGCGGGACGCTCATCCTTTAATTCAAGAAAAGGTATTACTCTTATAGAGTTACATTAAGTATAATATAATTCTGACCCTAGACGGGCCACGCTTTACTTGAGAGGATAGTATATACTCAAATCAAAAATCCACACTATTGGTCATGATATATCCCACCAAAAATAATTAAAAATTAAAAATCAAATATTTTGGTGGTCTCTAATATATGCATCAAGTATTAAAAAAAGACGATTCTATTATGCTATCATTCTAAAATATATGTTAAAATATTTAAATTAAGAATCCATTTTATTGATGATAATCTATACATGTTGAAATACATATAAATTGAAAATCAAAAGATTTTAATTCTTAGATCATAGCAATAAATGCTCTCCTATAATTTTAATTGTCCTATTTATTTCATAGGTTAGAGATTGCCAAAAGACATGATTTCCCATAAAATTTCTAATAGAATTATGTTAAATTCCTAATAAAGATTTAAATAATAAAATCAATCTATATTACAAGTCAAAGTCAATAAAATTCAATACTAAGCTATGCCAATGATGGCATTCATTTAGATGACAAGTGCGTGAAATTAAATTACAATAAGGCAAACCTTGCCAGCTATATTCTTGTTTTCCACCATGTACTCTAAAGGGGAAGCCAAATGGGTAGATAATTGCTTGGATTGGACCCTATTAGGAAGAACAATAGCATGATTCTTGCATCCACCATAAGGAACAAACCACAATCAAGGCATGGTTATGTAATTCCTTAGAGCGAGAGAAGACAAAAGATACCAATGGTATAAAAGTGTCATGCAGTAATCAGTACATTTCCATTCAAACCACTTATATTCAGCAGCCGACTGAGATCTTATAGCCTCTCAGGCTCTTCAACTCTATCAAATACGCAGCTAGGGTTTTAGTTGTTTGACCAAAAATTGATCTACTCCATCATTTCTTTGTGAAATGTCCATATTCAGAGTGAGAAGGGAAGGCTGAGGATGCTTCCAACATTCTTGATAAAGGATGCAGCAAACTGAAATAGTTTCTTAGTTCTAAGTAGATTTAATAGATTTAGTCATAGTCAAGCTTAACAACTGAAACCAAGCTATTGTTAGAATGTGTCTAGTCAGGAGTGCAAGTGGATTAGTATTCCTCCATCCTAGCGGAGTTAATAACTTCCATTAGAGATTATGACTTAGTTCTCATGAGGAGCCAATTAAGGCTTGAACTTTATTACTCTTGGAAAAAATTCATCTTGTTAAAGTCTGATTTTGGAGGAAGATCTTGGAATCTACATGCCCTAGTTTCAGAACATGACATGGTTGTGCTACCATAAGGTATTGCCCACAATAACATGAAGCCTAAAAAACAAATATTTTATAAAAATTTAAATAATAATTAAATTAGTCCAAAGATTTTCCATTTCTTAAATAAAAATAAGTAGAGACAAAGCATCAAAACCCAACATTTGAAGACTCAAAGTTGCACAACCCAAACTTTATAGTTGTAAACTAATTTATTGATAGCTTGCAACTATACTTGGAGCTTATTATCTAGTCCATCATTTCATTTATTCTTAGCAACCATAATTATGTTGCCCAGGTACGCTGCCCAAGAGGGAGGGTAAATTGGGTTTTTCAAAAAATTTTACTAGGTGCAACAGAATTAAATACTTGTTGGAAGAAAATAAACTTTACCAATAAATTGATAAGTAAATATGTTGAAGAATAAAATGAAACAGATCAAGCATGCAATGCAAACACAAGAGATATATAGTGGTTTGGTGCCAACCTTACACCTGCGTTCACTTTCTAAGACCTCTTTCTTGGCAATTTCACTATAATCTTTAACCCAGATTACAATACAGTTCTTTTTCGGGTTCACAAGCAACCTAGTTATTTTTTCTAGGCAATCAACCAAAATCTTTAATCGATTATTTTTCGGATTTACAATCAACCTAGTTGATTTTTAGGTAATTTACCAAAACCTTCACAATCCAATTTCAGATTTGGATGGGGCTTTCTTCTAAGTTTCAATCCCTAAAATTTGTTATAGTAAAGTACGAAAGAATTTAAGCATAAAAAGTACAACTCTTAAACAATGAATACGAACATAATAAATGGAACTTGATTGTGGTGGTTGGCTTTGATTGCTCTTAAAAGTATTTTACCACTCTCTGATGTTGAATATGTGATCTTTCAGCTCACAATGAAAGCTCTTGAATGATATTCTCTTTGAGGCTCTTTCTTTTTGCTTTCTTTTTCTTGCTTTGGTAGATTTTTCTTTGCAATGCTTGAGTTCTTCTTGTTCTTTGGTATTTTCATATATTTATACTCTTTGGAGATAGTTGGAATACTTTTCTAATTGTTAGACAGTTAATAGAGCTATTGTGAGATTAAAACAACCATTCTGATTCACAAAAAAATTAGCTATTGCTGTTGTCAGGTGTAGAGGGGCTGACTTGCTATTTTCTGGGGTTGACTCAAGATTTTTAAGAGTCGACTTATGATCTTCATGAGTTATCCAGAACTTGCTTTTATTTTTACTGCACTCTGTCTTTTGTCTATGGCATTTGTGGAGTCGGCTCTCTTAGTTCAGAGATCGACTCGTCAGATGACAGAGGTCAACTCGTTGTTTTTAGAGGTCGACTCTTCAATAGAGTAAGTTTCACTAATTTCTCTCTTTCCACTATGGCCGTTCTGAGGTTGACTCGTCTGTTTTTAGGGTCGACTCTAGTTTGACTGGAGTCAACTCATGAATTTCATGGGTCGACTTGCCAATGCGATAATTTTTTTCGGCTCTTTGTCTTTTCTCTATGGCCATGCAGGGGTCGACTCGCTTTTGTCTAAGATCGACTCTTGCTAAACTAGAGTCAGTTTGTATATTTGATAGGTTGACTTGTCAATGTAATAAATTTCTCGGCTTTCTATATATTCTTTAAGACTATTCTAAGATCGACTCACGATTTGCTGGAGTCAGCTCATAAAGGCGTATCAGTTAATGACAGTGTGTCGGAGTCGACTCATTGCAAGCTTGGGGTTGATTCTTGAGATAGCTCAAAATAAAATTTTTCGTCTTGTATGTAAGCTTCTAAGGACTATGTCCTGCATGTGTACCCCTACAATTTACAAAAGAGCATTATCCACTTTTTTCTCCCTTCAAGTAATCACAACAGCCGCAAAGACGGGTACAACCTGGCCATGTAGGCTGGTTCATACCTGGACTGATCATGTTGGCGCAAAGAGTGGCATCCATACCAGGGTCTTACCATTCGCGCCTAAACTGGAAGCACCCGGTATTAGGATATACAAGATAAAATTATTGAATTTGGCACCCTTCTAATCCTTCCATTCTACTTTCCATACACCATGAATATGTGGACATTGCACTGGTTCATGGGAATCCAATCACCATAGACAACTATACAACTAAACTAAAGAAAAGAAAAAAGAAGTTAGCATTGATGGTCTATCTGGTTGACTCTCTACAAGCTCAATCATCTTTTTCACCTTTGTATCTATTCAGTGGCGATTTCGGATCCATCCAATGACTCTAATATTGTACATAGAACCATTAAGATAATTACACTAGTCACAAATTAGGGAACCTTATTGTAGGAGATAATACTTGTGCTTGACTATGCTTGATGGGGACATCGAAGCTGATTATGTCCCCTTCCTAGTTCACTATTTTATTTTGCATATTTGTTTATTTTATTTCTGGGCTTGTTTGCATTTTAGGGTTTATTTGTGTATTTCGAGTTCATTGGGAATTATTTTATGTAAGAGGGTTTTATTTTAATTGTTCTTATTTGGGCCCTATTTATAGAGGACTTTTATGATGTTTTGGGTTAATGAAGAATTAATTATTTTCCCCCACGTTTTCCTCTTCCCTCTTCCTCCTTCTCGCTCTTCCTTCCCTCCTCTTCTCCCTCTTCTCTCCCTCTCTGCCTATTTTCCTCCTCTCATTCTCCTCTTCTTCTTCTTTTCCCTTCCTTTGTATCTTGGTTTGCAGCAGCTTCACTCGTTCGAAAGTTACCCATCCCGTGCTACAGTAATCTCGTTCAGATCCGGCATCAACTTGGTATCAGAGCCTCTGGTTTTGCCCCTGTGCCAAAACCTTTTTCTTTTTCTGGGCTGCCGAGAGCCGGAAAGAGACCCCTTCCTGTGCCTCCCTGTGCCGTGGGATTTCAAGCCTCATAGGAAGAAACACCGAGACCAACAAAAAAAAAAAGAGAATTGTTCTTCGTCGGCTGGTTCTTCCCCATCGTGCATGTGAGCCCACCACCGCCATCCGTCGCCGCCAGCACCACCGAACCGCCTCACAACGCCGCCGCACCACTGACTGCTGTCGGAGAACCCTGCCGGTGTATGGCGGAGCAGCGCCGGATTCCAGGATTCCGGTTGGCGCACGAGCTCTACGCGGTACCCCGACCACGGATGCTAGAGCGTGTTGACGGGCCTCGCGCAACTCCCGTTGCCAAAAAGAAGAGGAGCATCGCCGCCCTTCTTTCGGCTCTGTCACTCGGATCCGCCATAGCAGCCGCCGGCCACCGCACACAGGAAGAGGCCACCCGCCGCCGTGTTCGGCTGCCGCCTGTCGCCGCCGACCGTAATACGTGCTTGCAACTTAATTTCTTATAGTGACTAATTTTCTGCTTTAATTATGAAATAACCAAAGTACAAATTAGTAACATTTAATTTTAAGTTACTTTTGTGAAAATTTGCTAATTTCCGAATTCATAGTAGGTTGCATTAGTCGGTTGTCCTGCATCACATTTGGTCAGTTAAGGTTCATTAGTAACATTGCATGTCACATCATCAACTAGGTAGTCCTTGCATGCTAACCCGTAGTGGTAGGGAGTACCTCCTCACTCACTCTAAGACCCCTTTAGCCACAATGGATTTCAGAGTTCTGCAAGATCTTGTGGAACAAATCGCTGCCTTACTAGCTGATCATGATGAATTCAAGTGAGAGATCTGTGCTCTAGTGCAACATCCTAGGACTCCTGAACCATCAACCCCAATCTCAGCTTATCCCGAGCTTGGTTTGGCTTCACCACCTATAGGTCTTCCCCATCCCCCTAGGAACAACATCCTCCTGATCACCAGCGCGATCTTGACGAGCGACTACTTCGTACCGTAAGAGTAGATGCTCCCACATTTGCTGGTCAACTAAAGCCAAGCGTGTATCTTGATTGGAGAGTAGCCATGGATAATTATTTCAAGTGGTACGAAATGAGTGACGATAGAAAAGTATGATTTGCTAAAATGAAGCTTATTGGGCAAGCTCACTGGTACTAGCATAATGTTGAACATATGCGTGAGACCCAAAGGCTTCCTCGTATCACCACCTGGGAGAATATGAAAGAAAAGTTGAATGAGAAATATCTGCCATTCTCTTACCGACAACGCCTTATGGATAGGTGGTAGAAATTAACTCAAGGAACATCAACCGTTGCCGATTACATTGCACGATTTGAGGAGTTTCATATGAGATGCGGTGTAATCGAAGAGGAGACTGTTACTCTTTCTAGGTTTCGGGCAGGATTCCGCGAGGAGATCCAGAAAGAATTGATTCTTCGAGAGATTACCACCCTTGGCCAAGCATACCAGTTGGCTCAAGATGTGGATAGTTTCTTACGGATCCCTGTAGTGAGGCGTACCAACCTCCGACCCTTGCTCCTAGGAGCCCGACCTAATCAAAATTATCTGCCGCAATCCAGACCACTTCCTAATCTTCCTAACCAGCCTGGTTCCAGCCAAGTACCGACTAGGACATCCCCGATGCCTATCTAGAACCCATCAAATGATAAAGCAAAAGGCATACTAGGTTCCAATCCTCCTTCGAGAAGCCAAACTCAATGTTTCATGTGCCAAAAATTTGGCCACATAGCGTCCCAATGTAATGCCAAGACCTATCTAATGACTGAACTTGAAGTTGGGACCCAGGAGACTGAATGTGTCTAAGAAGTCTATGAACCAAACATCGAGGATTTTGTAACAGACTTTGGAGACGAACAGACCGGGTTAGAGTTTATCCAGACTGAACCCCAAAATGAGCCCACTGATCGGAATGACCAAAACCCTAGGCTTCATGTGGTTAGGTGTACTCTAGCTCAGACTAAGACCGAGCAAGATTGGTGTAGGAGCTCCCTGTTTTACACGCTCATTAAGATCAATAGTAAAACATGCAAAATCCTATTTGATAGTGAGAGTTGTATCAACGCCATTGTTTCCGGAGTTGTTTTCCACCTCGGCCTGAAATCTACCCCTCATCCCAACCCATATAAGGTAGCTTGGGTGGATAAGATGTCCATCTCGGTGTCGGAAAGATGCCTTGTCCCGATTCAATATGGATTGGATGTAGGATTTTGTATTAACTTCAATATGTTTGAACCATTATAATTACTTGTTAATATCATATTTTCATACATGGCTATAAATTTGAATGGTATGCATTATGTAGGGAATGATGGTACATATCGTGCTGCAGAGCCTGCCCCTAAGGGTGTTCAAACCGTAAAAGTCCAGCCTATTGCAGTTCCAGCCATTATTGTAGAAGAAATAAAGGAAGTTACTAGAAATTTTGGTGATGAGGCGTTAATTGGGGAGGGTTCATTTGGCAGAGTGTATTTTGGTGTGCTTAAAAACGGGAGAAGTGCAGCCATAAAAAAATTAGATGCAAGCAAGCAGCCAGACCAAGAATTTTTGGCACAGGTTTGACAATCATTCCTATTATCTGAATATGCTTTCAACGTGTTTATGTGCTCCTTATATAAGATTATACAGGTTTCCATGGTATCAAGGCTAAAACATGAAAATGTTGTGGAGCTGATCGGTTATTGTGTTGATGGGAATCTCCGTGTTCTTGCCTATTGATAGGTTCTTTCAATTTCAAAAGTAAACCACGCAATAGCACGTATCCTGTAGTATAGTGATTACGGGTGTCGGTCCACAGGAATTGGAGACTAGTTATTTTTCTTTAATAATAAATCAAAAAGAAGAGTTTGTTAACTTAATTATACTGAATTAATCTATGAGTACGAATTGAAATTTATCAGAGTAGAGATGGATCTAGGGTTTGGAATCCACCGTGTAGCATTGCATTAGGGACTGTGTTCTTAATTTTTATCTTTTGGAGAAGCATGCAAATTGGCTACAAGCTTTTTAAAATAAAAAAAAAATATAAAGAGTTTTAGGAAGATCCATCTTCGGTATAGCATGAAGTGTCTACCTAAGTATGCTAATCTAGGGTGCAGCACACCTCATCTTCCTAGGCATGGATTATCTTATACTACTTTAGCAAATATGAATAGTAAATGGCATGCTCAAGGTTTAAACATCATAAAATAATTTTTTTATTGAGAATGAGAATTTAAACAAACTCCAAAAAGATTAAAAGAGTAAGAACTACAATGTCCTGATATATTGCTAGGGCTTCATCCAGTCCTAGACTGGACGTTCAGCCGCTTATGGCTTCCGGACGACCTCCCATCTTCATATAAAAATCTTCCGCTCCCGTCTTCCCAAAATACCCAAAATATTCTCTCCCCCCCTCCTTTCTTTCTTCTTTTTCTCCCGAACAGAGGCTCCTCCTCTGTTCTTCAAACCGTTGTCTCCCCCTTTTCTTCCTTGTCTTGTCTTTCTTTTATAGATTGCCGAAGACCCAGCGATGGATCCCCACCAAGGAGGAGGGCGTGGTCTGCGGTCTTCGATTTCGCGGAGGCTTGATTGTTGCACGCAAGATCGCTGGAGAAGGGCGTGATGCTGGAAGAATGGCTGGATCTCGGGCGAAGATGATGAAAGGCGTCAATCCGTGGGAATGGCTGGATCTCGGAGAAGACGGGGACGGAGCTAGAGACGGATGCCGATCCGGAAACAGCTGGGTTACCGGCTGCTGGGAAGGAGACTAATCCGGAAGCACAGCTTGGAACGGACTCGTTGAATGCAGACGGCTGGGATCGCGGAGGAGTAGTCGCTGGCTGCACCGGCTGATGGCGGAATACCCGGGGATGAAGACGATGCCGCAGATGCTTGGATGCGGAAGACGCCCGGCTGGAAGCATCGCGGGAGAAGTGGGAACGTGCGGAGGATCTGGCTATGGTTGCTGGGAGTGGATCTGGATGAAGACGGAGGAGCCGGACGCGGTGGGCACGCGGTTGATGCGGCTGGAACGGGCTGATGGCGCTGGTGCACCGCGTTGATCACGGAGAATTCCCTGTTTCAGCGCTGGGAGGCTTGGATAGGCTTGGGTTTTCGTTGGAGATGCCCATTTAATCCCCCGTTTCAGCGCTGGATTGGAGCCGGCTGGGAGGGAAATGAACTGGGAGATGAACGAGATGTGAGCTGGGACAATCTCTGCTGATTTGGGAAGAGGTCTTCCCTTGGTTCGGTGCTGAGATGGAAGGGAGAGATTTCCCTATTTTGGATGCGGGGGTGAAAGAATGGATAGCCGATTTGGAAGAGTCTGTTTTGCTGGCTGATACGCTGAGGTGGACAGAGCTTGGGTTGTGTTGCATTGGGCTGATCTCCCTATTTTGGCTTGGTTTATGGGGTTGAGCTCCATCACGTGATGATGCTGACAAGGAAGGGGAGATCAGGTTGATTTTGGAATGAAGCGGATCCTCCCCTGGGATGACTCTTCACGGACAGCTTGAGAGGAAGCGTGATGCGGAGACGGAAATTTCTGAACCGTTGGATCACTTGGGAAGCCACGAACGGTGGATAGTGCTTGGGTGCATGCATGGCAGCTGGGCATTGGGCTCAAACCCAATATTATTGAGTCTCTGAGATTACTTGCCCTTAGCTTAAGGAAGGAATTATTTATTTCTTAACATATATTAAATTTATTTCAATGATTATTCAATTTTATTGTAAAATAAGTATTTATCCGTTTAAGAACATTGGTAAGTGCTGAAAAAAATATTAAATTATAGACTAATCAGCACTTATCACACCCCCAAACCTATGTTTTCAGTTCATGGAGTTTGTCCAGCCTCGTCTTCATAGTTAGTACAATCTGATGAAGTTTTCTTGCTAGAGTTCGGTTCTCATATTCCAAGCAATTTTTGTGCAAAAATGCCGTGTGATTATACAGCACTCTAGCATATTTAAGATGAGGCTTTGTGTGTTACGAAGGATGATTACTCTGGCTCCTCAGTGTATGCTTAGAAATTTTACTCTCTTAACTCATCGAACCATGCCAAAGTTGCGTCTCATTTCTAGTTTCTGACCCTCTACTTTCATGATGGTTGTACTGTTTTTGTCAGATGATGAGTCAATTAATTAATTGCTCCTTTTCTATTAATGTAGCTATCTTTAACTGACTCAGACATTGAAAACTTGATATACCATTGCTCCTCTTTATGGTGATTGCAGTAAATGCATAATTTTTGGTGAAAACCAGTGACTGCAGTAAAAATGCATAATTTTTGGTGAAAACCAAATGTTCAGTCTGTATATGTTGCATTTGGATATTCATTACTTGCGTTGATAGTCTGATTTTCGGTAATGCCCTCTTGTTTTAACCTTCTTATGCCTTTATATATATTGGAAACAGTTGGCTGCGGTGGCTGCCTTGTGTGTGCAGTATGAAGCTGATTTCCGACCAAACATGAGCATTGTTGTCAAAGCTCTTCAGCCTTTGCTGAATACTCGATCTGGCCATCCTGGTGAGGCACCGTGATTGTGAATTCCTGCTTCTCCTTCTCCTTCTGTCTTGTTGGGTAAATGCATCATTAAGGTTGTTGGCTGACTGATGTGTGTAGAGGATACCATTTTTCTTGAAGGATTAATGATTCCAGAACCAATAGTATGAGAATTTTTTCTTTTTCTTTTTTCTTTGTAATGAATGATGTTTATTTTTTGTCTGTTAAGTGCATATGATCAAGTTTGAAATTTTCTCCAAGATAAGCAGTTTATTTCTGAATAGGTATCATATTTTTGGTTGTTTTTAGAATAAAAGACATGACTGACCGACCCTGTGTAGCTGCTTAGACTGTCAGCAGTTCAGCTACTATTCCACCACATTCACTGAGAGCAGAGAAATAAATATATTATTAGCAAATTATACTGGTAATGTGAAAATGTAATAATCATAAGAGAGATTTAAAAGAAACGCATAAGAGAAATTCTACATTTTTTTACTGTTTTAAGTATAAAATTGCAGTTTTTTTTAATTTTTTAAGGATAAATATGCAGATATTTTTTTTGAGAGCGTAAATGCTAAAATCACAATAAAAATCATTAGCTCTCACTATATCAAAAACTTGGCTAAAATTCTTCAGAGAGGTCCTTCCTAAACTTTACGCCGGTCCACTGTTAGAGCTAATGATTTTAGAAAGTAGTAGTGTATGCAAGCGACATTTGGTGAATACTCCGGGAAAGCTTTAAATCCCTAATCATATAAAACAATAAAAGATAACAATAGACAAATACCAGCCCTTTTATCTCCATCTGGTCTCGTCTTTCCTGCTTGTGATCCATAGATTTAACATAATATTAGCTTTTTAAGTTTGAACTGTAATGTCCGGGCCCACAACCTACTAGGCCCAATAAGAAATGGGCCCAGTTAAGGGTTTGGGCCCAAATTTCACTGTAGCCAGTATAATTATAATAATTATTAGGAAAAAAAAAACGAAGGGATAAGACCGACAGGGAAGGGTGACCCTCACCCCTGCTGGCAGCCGATGCCGGCGCACCGGAGACAGGGGGGCGGCGGCAGCCAGTCCCGGAGAGGGGAGGAATGGAGCGGATGGGACCTCTCAGAGGGGGGTCTCATCCTCTAAACAATTATTAAGCCTCTGCCGGCAACCCCAAGTCACAGACCCCCAAGAACACTGAACGAGAGAGAGAGCCGAAGCCCTGGAGCCGAAGGCGAAGGAGCCCTGAAGCTCCAAGAGGAAGGAGGGACTACCAGGGGGAAGAACTGCCCAACGGTAACTAGCAAAAGAGGTGTTGGAGAGGAGGCACCGCAGGTCATCCCCGGAAATGGTAAGCTCCTGTTTCCAAAATAAAATAGAGGAGGGACTCCGTACACGGTTCTCGACTGCAGCCTCTGCCGGCTCTCGGCCGGGGGGGGGTTGCAGTCGGCCGGAGCCCCATTCCCTTCTTCTTCTTCAGTGGGATAGGGAGTCTCGGTGAAGAAAAGAAGGGAGGAAAGAAAAGAAGAAGAAAGATGAGAGAGGGAAGAGGGGACTCCCGTGTGCGGCCGCGAGCGTCGTCGGCGCCGTTGGTCCCTGCTGCGGGCTGTTCCTCCCTCGAGATCTCTCTTCTCCACGGGAAGGAGAGAGGGTCGGCGACCACGGGCCGCGGCTGCTGCAGGTGCTATGGGAGCCGCCGGTCGACCTCAATCCGGCCCTCCCAAACTCCCCTTCTTCCTTCACAGGAGAAGGATAGAGAGAGGAAGAGAGAGGGTTTGGGAGCGAGAGAGAGAATATGGGGTTGGTGAAGGGAGGTTGAAGAAAAGAAGAAGAATGAAAGAAAGAAAGGAAGAGGGAAAAGAAGAGAGGAAGAGGGGACTCATCCTCCTCGTCGTGTGCGGCGGCCGCCGGCTTCGGCCGCGAGCAACGTCGTCACAGGCTCGGCCGAGGACGCCGCGGGGCCTAGCCGTGGACGCCGCCGGTTGTGGCCCGGCCTTCTTCCGCTCGCCGTCCTCCCTTTCCGCTCGTCGTGCTCCCATCGTCGGAGAAGAGAGGAAGGGGGAGATCGGGATGAAAGAGAAGGGAGGAGAGGAAGCTTCGGGAAGGAGAAGAAAAGAAGAAGGAGAAGAGAAGAAAAAGGGAAAGAAAAAAAAAAAGAAAGAAAAAAAATATATATATAAAAAGGGGGGTTTAGCCAAATCTGACTAACCTAAGCCCAATTAGACTGGGCAAGTCTAAATCCGAGCTCAATCAGATTGTGCTAAGTCTGGACGAGCCCAAACTGCAAATTGGGTCAAATCCGAACCAAATTAGGCCCAAATTGATTTGGGTCCGAACCCAGTTGAGTGGAGTTAATCCCAGCAGGCCCAATTAATACTAAATTAGGCCCAGTAAATTGACAGAGGACCCAATTGGCTAGAAAAGGTTGGACCCAATTATAAACGAGGCCCAATCCTTCAATTAAAAACCCAATCAACCCATGTGGGCCCAATCTGGTGTTAAATCAAACTCCAAAGGCTTTAAATTGGACTTGGCTAGATCCTTGGATGGGATCCAAGCAAGTAAGTTCATAGTATGATGAACTAAGAGATTTTATAATAAATAAATGGGGAATAATGTAAACCCTATGATGTTGTTTTAGGTGATTAAGGATTTGTCACCTGGACTTGAGCAATTTGGAAAGCGAATTGAGGTAAGTAATCTGTCTTAATCCTATCGTAGATCTTGTATTACGTTTTATAAGATGAACCAGTGTTTTTCATACAATTTGAATTGTATGCATGATTAGTGAAGAATGTAAGTAACCTGTCCTAATCCTGTTATGGATCATGTTATGTTATTAATGTTTCCTAAGCATTTATTTTAAGTATATATGTTTCATACATGATATGTTACAATGCATAAGTAACTTTAATGATCCCAGAAGCTATGGCTATGTATGCAACATGATGATACTGATATTATAATCATGCATGTAAGTTTATAAAGTCTTAGCTAGCCCAGAGGCACTATAATGGGCTCAAAGATGCTACTGAGAATGACTGAGCCGCCAGTGGCTGATAGTAACTGAGCTGCCCCGCCAGTGGCTGAATAGTAACTGAGCTGCCTCGCCAGTGGCTGAATAGTAACTGAGCCTGCCCCGCCAGTGGCTGAATTGGAATTGGGCCTGCCCCGCCAGTGGCTGAATAGTAACTGAGCTTGCCCCGCCAGTGGCTGAATAGTAACTGAGCTGGCCCCGCCAGTGGCCGAGTCTGACTTCGCAGTAGCATCCGAGAGTAAAAGGACCACGGCATGCCGGGGGGCACGGTTTCATATGCATATAATATGAAAATTTTGTGATTTGCACTACTGCTTTGTTTAAACCGCATACTTATTATGCCAGGATGATTATTAGATAAACATGCATGTCAGCTTCTCAAAACCCTGATTTACATGTTTAGTCTACTGGTTGATCCGGTAGGATTATGCAGGATTACTTACTGAGCCGTGTAGCTCACATCTGTTTATGTTTTGTTTTCTTTCAGATCCTCACCAGTGATCGCCATCAGATATGTTTTTATTTTGTTACAGAGCTTCGTATTTTTGGAGAAGCTTATATACTTCTGTACATTTGAATAGCATAGAAGTTCTGTATTTTTGGTTTCAAACTTGAAGGTTGTACTGCAAACTTTTAATATATATATAAGGATGAATCCTTTTTGGCTACCTGTTACCCCTGTATGAGGCTGCGTGCTACTGTGGGCGATAGTCGGCAATAGCACGGCCGTGTCACGGATCCGGATCCGGGGCGTGACATTTTAGTGGTATCAGAGCAATAGGTTAATCATGAGTAAAAATTTTAAATTTTAATAAGGGAATGGGTAGTTAAGTCTCATTCGGGAGGATTCTGCATACTTGGAGAGGGAAAAAAAAAAAAATTTTGGTGTTTTCAAACAGAATGGTAGCGAGCCATGCCAAGATAAGAATAAGCTAGTTTGGAGATTTCTCGATGGAGTAATTTGTATTTTGGATTATGATTAAAGTATATTTTGACTGATATTAAGTGGAGTACTAGCTATGGAATATTAAAGTACATGGTGATTATTTGTGTATTAGTATATAGGTGATTTTGGAAGTTTAACTTGATACCAGGTACTGTGGATAATACTTCTAGTTTGAAGTTAATTATTTTGATGGCAAGATAGGGTTCATTCATAAGTTGTTTAAGGCTTGGACAAGGAAAGCTTTTATATTCTTTGAGGTTAAAATCTGTATGACAATTATGCATGAAACTATTGTATAGAAAGAAAATATATCTGAGAATGACATTTAAGAGTTTCTCCTTTGTTTACTTGGAATGTGACATATTAGATCTTTTCAAATTACAATGCAAGATTGGTATTTTGATTGGAAGTCATTTAGTAAATCCTGGGATAATTTTCAATGTTGAAGAATATTTTAGGCTCAAATGTTCTACTATGGATAAAGTGCAGTAGTTTGTGATCCTGTGATAAATCAATTAAACGAATATTAGTTGATGTTTTGACAAAAAAAAAGAAGAAGAGAGAATGATGATGATATGGGGTCATTAGGAAATGCGAGTGGAATCAGTAATAGAGTTGATATGGGAACATGCCCAATAGCACATGATGTTTCAGGAGTTTGTATTTAGCAATCCCTGCTTCTAAGATTTGGAATAAAGTGTTTCATCTCTAATAGATGAGCAATTACTAAATGCCTTCGTTTATCATTGAGAAGCAAGTTTAAATTGTTTCATGAGGAAGGTGAAAGTAATGGATGATAATTTTACATATCATCGTCTAGTGGAAGGAGCACAAAAGAAGAAGATTTTTAAATAAAGATCTTACGACAAAAGTATGCATCTCTTTCTTTTAACGGATATGTGAGATCGAGAATCACCTTCTAGCAATGCTACAATAGGGCAGATTATTGTTCATGCAATTTAAGGATACCTAATATAAGAGATTGGGATACTAAGGAATAATTTTCAGAAGTTTACATAATTCCGAGCTTAAAATATTCTAAGATGGCTTGAGGGCTAATCTCTTATTAGGAAAGAAGGCTTATTTTCAATAAATGAAGTTGTTGAAAATGTAAAATTCATTTAAAGCGTTGTCGCTTATTTAAGAGGATCTTATGTTGGGATACCCTTTCTTTACTCGCTCATGGAAAAGTAAAAAGAAGTTTTGGCTAAGTAACATTCGATCAAGATGGAGGAAAGATTTGAAATGCAAATACAGATGAGGAATTAAATAGTTTTGTTTGTAGGCAAATAGTATGTTGATCAAAAGTTATTTGTGAATTCAAAGGAATTTGATCAGAATGCGCAGCGAAAACATAGTGATCTGAATTATTAATCTAAGTTGGCCAGAAGTATTATTCTTTTAATTCGGAAAGTTTTAATAACAAGAGATTTGATCTGTTTTCTTGTGTAGTAAGATTTTTCTGGATAAATAAAAGGAGAATGTTCTGATTTTTGGATAGCACTGTGCTATCCTAGATTCTCCAGTTTTATGTCATGCTAAGAAACTTCTTAGCATCTTTTGACATGAATTAATAGATCATCGATTTTGATCTTGGATCTAGAATACGTTGGTATGAACCTTCTCCCTCCTAAATTTGAAGCTTGAAATTTTTAATTAATATCCATCCTTTATTCGATTGAAAGAAATTGAGGTTGTCAATTGACTTTGATGAATATCTATCAAGGGTGGATTGAAGTTGTTTATGATCTAATCTTGTGATAGATCGGGTAATCGAGAGCAGTTGATACTTTGACAAAGAAACTCGAAGTTCTTATTCAGAATTGAGATGTAGATTTTTGTGTATAAGAGAAAAGTTTGATTTAGATCACCTACCAAAAGAATCAAATCTGAAAATGTTAGACCTTATTCTTTTGATAAGATCTAATAATGAAACTGTATTGATGAATAGAATTATTGAAAAATTTGAATTAGAATTCTAATGGAGAAAAGTGTTGTTGATTCTCTGAATAATCTGGAGACAGCTATATAATTTCACCAGTGAGTTTTTCTATTGTGGCAATTCCTGGAAGATTTTGAGCATCTTAAATTTAGTATTAACGGATTGATGGTTCCTTAGGGCTTAGACCTGGAATGGCCCCTACACCTAGCTATAACATTTTCAATCTTCCTCTTCGAAAGGGGTTTGAGGTTTTGCTAGGATAAAGGTTGATCATTAAATTGTAGGCAAAGTTAAGAGAAGAAAGAGGATTATAGATTATGAAAAGTATTTGATGCTAATGCTCTCACCTATTTCTATTAACCCGATTACGACCGTTGTGTGGACTTAATCGAGAGCAATTAATTTCTTGGGCCAAGAATCATAGCATTTAAAATCTAAGGTTGGAAGATTAGTCTTCTTTTGAAAGAGATCAAAGAACTCCTATGTGTCATAGATGGAAAGGTTCAAGTTTTGAGATGCCATGACTTTGTATGTCAAAATCTTATCAGTAGGTACTCCGAGAGAGAGACTAACTGAGATCTCGAGGATGACTCAATGGTTGAATACTTTTAAAGCCTGGACCTTAAGGTATGACTAATTTCGAGGACGAAATTTATTTTAAGGGGGGTAGGATGTAATGTTCGGGCCCACAACCTACTAGGCCCAATAAGAAATGGGCCCAGTTAAGGGTTTGGGCCCAAATTTCACTGTAGCCAGTATAATTATAATAATTATTAGGAAAAAAAAAAAAACGAAGGGATAAGACCGACAGGGAAGGGTGACCCTCACCCCTGCTGGCAGCCGATGCCGGCGCACCGGAGACAGGGGGGCGGCGGCGGCCAGTCCCGGAGAGGGGAGTGTTGCCCAAGGTGACAATCCAAGAGGGGGGGTGAATTGGTTTCTTTTAAACTTTTGGTGCTTTTAAAAACTTTCTTAATTAAGTGTGGTGGTTGCTTTCTTAAGCTATTTTAGTGAGTTACGCTAATGCAATAATAGAAGGTAAAGCAAGAGAAAATAGAGACACAAGCACAATACAAACACCACAATATATAGTGGTTCGGTGCTCTCCTTAGCACCTACGTCCACTCCCCAAGCGTACCCTTGGGATTTCACTATAATCACACGGATTACAGTTGGATTGTTTTTCGGGCTCACAATCCAAAAACCTAGTTGGTTTTACGGGCTCACCAACGAACCTATACACTTGGTTTTGCGGGCTCACCAAGAACCTTGTTGGTTTTGCGGGCTCACCAACGAACCTATACAACTTTGGTTTTACGGGTTCACCAAAAACCTTTGTTGGTTTTGCGGGCTTACCAACGAACCTTTACAAAGTGTTTAAGCAAATGAAAATAAAAGATTTAACTCCTAAATGAGCATATAAGACAATATGAACAACAAAGAAGAGTTTAGAAAGAAATTATCGCTTTGAAGTTGCTTTGCTCTTCTTTGTCAAGGAAGCTTCACTCTTCAATGGGGGAAGGAGCTCTTGATGCCTCTTTGAATCTGCTCAATCCCTTTCTTTTGATTCTTGAATGAAGCTCTTGAATGAAGCTTGCCTTGCTAGGGTTCTCTCTTGAATGCACTTGATGTATTTTCCCCAAGTCTTGCTTCCTCTAATGAATACTCCCTCTTAAATACTTCTCCAACCTCCAAATAGTCCTTTCTGACCGTTGGATTGAAGAAACTAGCCGTTTATAGCCGTTGGGAGTCCAAAAAGCATTTCTGCACAACTAGCCGTTATGTTCAGCCCGTGTTTGGGTCGGCTCAACCTGTCCTTGGGTCGACCCAACTTTGCCTTGGGTCGACTCAACCATTTCTTGGGTCGACCCTCTCAGAAAACACAGAAACTTGAAATTCAGCCTTCTGTTGCCTTGGGTCGACCCAACCTTTCTTTGGGTCGACTCAAACCTTGGGTCAGCTCAACATTTTTCTTGGGTCGACCCAAACTCAGGAAAATCAGAACCTTGAATTTCAGCCTTTCTTCACTTGGGTCGACTCAACCTTTCTTTGGGTCGACTCAAGGTTTACTTGGGTCGACTCAACTTCTTCTTGGGTCGACCCTCTCAGTAAATCCAGAGAGCATTCTTCCTTTGCATTTTGAGGTTCTTTGGAGGTTGGGTCGACTCTTGCTTACCTTGGGTCGACCCAACTCACTGTTCATTTGTGCTGTTTTTGCAGGAGTGTGCCAGATGATTCCTCGATGTGCCGGGGTCGACCCAATCAACCTATGGGTCGACTCAATCCACACTTTGCTGCATTCTTAAGGTTAGATTCATTCAAATGAACAAGACCATATATATATTCTCAATTAAACAAATGTACTGAGAGTAATGAACTTATAAATGAAGTATCAATTTAACTTATAGCATGCTCTACATAATTGCTTGTTAATCATCAAAATAACACTATCATCCTCAATCTCCCCCTTTTTGATGATTACAAAATAAAGAGTATAAGCTTATTGATACTTGTCTTTAAAATCAGTTTATAAAAGGGATTGAATTTCTGAATTTCAGCTTTTGATATATATAAGTGAAATCTCCCCCTATATTATTCAAAATTTGCCAATTTGACTTTTTGAATGGCTCCCCCTTTCATTTATAATTCATTAGCAATGAAACTTCAAAAATTTGAGATAAAATATGAGTTTCAGCTTATGTATCGGGGTGAGAGAGGAGCGTGCCAAATTCTGAATTTATATGTGGCAAATTCTGAATTATGATAGAAATTTTTGATTTGATGATTTTCATTGTTGCAAATCGCTCCCCCTTAGATATATAAGCTTTCTTATATGATTTTCAATTTGTTTGCCCATTTATTTCTCTTTTCTTTTCATAACTTCTTTACTCACTCTTTCTCACAAAATTGAATACTCTATCTTTTCTTCTCCCCCTTTATATACTCTTTGCTTCTCCCCCTTTATATACTCTTTCCTTCTCTTCTCTTTTATATACTCTTTCCTTCTCTTCTCCTTTATATACTCTTTCCTTCTCTTCTCCCCCTTTTTGTTATCATCAAAAACATATATATGGGAAAAGATGCAATAAATAACAAGCTTCAAATTTCATTGATCAAAATAGGAACATTTTCATATATTAATGCTCAAAATGATGATAAGTACAATGTTCCTCAATCAAGATTTAAAGATATAAGGGAAAAACAAGATATATATGGGAAAAGGCAAGATACATATGAGAACTAGATACACATCCTAGGCTAGATAACAAGATCGTGAGACTCTCCCGGATCGCTTGGCTACGGCTCTCTTGGGTTCCATTTCTCCAAGATCTTGAAGTAATCTACTGTTTGGAGATGATTGGAGAAGATTTGTGAGTGGGGAATAGGATTTTCGGAAGAGGACAAAAGGTAAACAGTGCCCTAGATATGCTCTCGGGTCCCCTTTTAACAGTGGGGTCCCGACGTTGGGTCGACCCTGTTCTGGGTTGGGTCGGCCCAAGTGCAGACTTTTTCTTTTCTCTTCCTTTTTGCTTCTAAAAGGTTTTCCTTGCTTCCAATCCTTATAAACTCTTTATGGGACAATGATACATGAGTAAGGAATCTATAGATAACAAATTTGACTCATGTTTCATGGGTTTTTAGAAATGGGAGGAATGTATCATGAGACTGCTTGCTCCCTTTTATATCTCTTCAATAAAAAGGATCACATATGCCTAATTTCCTCCTTAGGAATGTATCTATCTTCACTCAAGGGTTTCATAAATATGTCGGCTAATTGTTTTTCAGTGCATATATGTTCAATACATATGTTTCCATTTTGCACATGATCCCTAATAAAATCATATCTGATTTCTATGTGTTTGGCTTTAGGAATGAGATATTTAGGGTATAAGCCAGACGTGATCTCTAAATGTAGATTCCAAAGATAGTTTTGAAGTCAAGTGTAGATGGAATCTTTTTCAAGTTATTTCAAGGAGTATCAAGAATAATATTCAAAGAAAGCACGAATGTAAATCCAATACTTTTTTTTTTTAACATGTTAAGTATATAACAACATGAGAGCAATCTAATTAATTTTTAGAGTATAGTATAAGAGCAGATAAAGATCAAAAACTTATATACTCGAAAAATATAAGATTATGTTGAATCCTTAATTCTTAATGACTTCAAAGTTCTTTCATGATGTAAAAGTATTGGAGCATAGATACCAAAACATGAATTTATGCAATGTAGGATACATAAGATTCAAGACTTTGAACGTTCTTTTAGAGCTCTCTTAAAAACTTTCTTTTACTCCTTTAAAGATCATAACATCAAAATCAATTAAAATGAATTGGCTCATGATTGAAATACTAAAGTGTAAGCCAATAAGAGCTCATTAGTAGATTCCAAAGTAAATTTTCAATACTAAGACAAATGGAATCCTTTTTACTTAGTTTTCAAAACAAGTGATTTACCAATTAAGTACAGATAAAAATCCAACTTTCAAAAGATATTCAATGAAGCACAAAGTTTAATACCACTTTACATTTAGTATTCTTTCTCTTATCTTTAGTTGAATTTCAGATTTTAATGATAAACGTGAATAAAACTGAACCTTTATGATATCAAGAATGTAGAGTGATCTAGAATTATTCAAAATTTATAGCAATCACTCTTTTTAATCTTTTAAGAACAAGTTATGCTTCCTCTTAATCTTTGAGAAAATGTACTGAAATATTAATCAGAAAATGATTCATTTGAAGCTCAAATTCTTTCAAAAGCATTTACATTTTCTTTCTTTTAAGAATCATTTGAGTGAGCTGAAATATTTCTAGACTTGAGATCATTCACTCTTTTAATAATATATATACATATATATTTTGATGAAAGTCCTTAACAATGTAGGAGAGGAAAAAAAAATATATAGATGATCATTGAAGTATATGTATTTATAGAACTCAATTTTTTTTAATCAAGATTTTTCAGCAATTTATATATGAAGCACAATAAATCTTTTCAATATCAAAATAAAATCATATATTAAAAATATTTATTTGCAATCAAGATCATCAAAAGACACATCATTCAGACCAATATTAGTACACTTTGAAGATAAGAAATGATATGTTTCAGATGCGTATCGGGGCAAGCAATCAAGGCATCAGAATTATTCTATTTTTCTTAAGCTGTAATTTTATCTAGAAATTCATATTGAGTTTAAGCTTTTATATAAGATCAGATTCTGAATTTCATAAAGATTCTCAAGGAGGCTTTCAAAGTTGTAATTTGAGATATGTATCTTCTCATTGTAGCTCATCTTAAATCATTACGATTGAAAATACATATTTCAAGAACATTAGAGCACATCCAGAATCTTTGTAATTCATATTGAATTTTGGTACAAATTGGAGGACATGATGTTCTAATGTTAGGCAAGTTGAAAGATAAATTATAATCAATTCATTCTGCCTAATTTGCAAATTCAGATTATCCTTTTTTTTTTTGAAAGATATTCATTGAAATAGAAGTATCCTTTTCTTCTTCTTTTTATAAATATATTCAACTTTCAGATTTCAAAGGTGATCATGAAACAAGAGAAATCCAACATATCATTGATGAGTATAGAATACAAGTAAAAACAATTTTCATTAGGCTTTGAGGCACAAGTTATTTCGAAGTCAAAGGTGAAGGGAAAACTTGTATACAAAGTTAAAGCCTATTCCAAATTATGAGTGTCATAGAAAAAAAATAAATTTGCTATTGGTAGAAACATGTTTCAATCAAATTATTCAAGCATGAAGCATTTCAAACTGAATATTGAAAACATATAATTCAAAGTATGCAAAACATAACAAGCATGTCATGGATCAAAATCAATTCTTTTCAAATAAAATTTCCTTTATTTAAATACAATTTAGCACTGATTTTATCCTTAAGGTGTGTTTTCAAGTGATTGAAACTTCATTTGATTTTTACAACCTTCTTATATATTTTCATTTATTTATCATTCATTCTCCAAATTTTTAATTTCTTTCTTTAACCATTCAATGAACATTTTGATTATCTTCATTTATTTTTCGGTTTTACTTTTCTATGCTCTATACTCTATTTGCTCCCTATCCGGTGGAGTTGGAAGGGGCACGAGGTACTACCATTAGCCTCCCTCTTGTGCCGTCCCTAATATGCCCTACACCGAATAGTTGGGTCAAATAGTGCCGGGTACTACCACTAGCCTCTCCATTGGCACCATCCCTATAATGAGCAATGTAGAAATGTTAAACTGTTCTTTTTAGCAATAAAATATTCACTCCAAACTCTCCCTATTTAAATATAATTAATTACGGATTTTATTCCTTCCAAAAGAATGTTCACACAAGTCTCACAAATATGCTGAATATATTATGCTTGTTTTGCTTTTCCTAAAGATTGGAGTATTTGCCTTTACTTAGATTTTACTTCCCTTGAGTAATTGTTCATTTTCTTTTCTTTATCTCTCCCTCTTTTTGTTATTTTCAAGTAATTTCATGAAAGAGCAGAATAAAGAATTAATTTAATATGCTGTTTATAAATATATATCATGCAAACAGCATTTCATTATGCCCAATGATTCATAGCTTATCACAAGTTATTTTGAATTAGAGAATTGAGGCATAAACTTGTGTATTTCATGGTTATGCATTATACAGGCAAAAGTGAACTTCAATTTAATCATACCATGAAATAATTATCATTAGCATGAGAATGAAGCATGATATCAAGAAGATTAGCAATTAAATATTTGATCATGCTACCATATATTTTCAGACTATTAATTTTGCTCAACTAACTCACAAGAGAAGGGTTTAGATTACCAATGCATTTAGCATTCTTCAAGCCAAATATCTTTTAGATTCTTTACACCCTTGGCTGAAGAAAATCTCTCCCTTTTTTTGTTTGCAAGGGAATGTTTATTGTATCTTTCATCGAGGTGTCCTTCAAGTTGAAATTTCTTGCTCATAAATCCTGTATCATTAACAAAATCTTTTTCTTTCTTGAAGGAGAGTCATTAGTTTCTTCAAGATACAAAACATTCATACAATATATTTCTTAACTAGATGGCTCAACATAAGATATGACAATAATTGAATATTGAGTTACTTTACTCAAGAGATTGTCTAAATATAAGCAAGCATATGTCACTTGAACTAGAGAGATAGTTTCATTAACCAAAATGGTTCAAGAACAAGCATGTGAGGCAATAGGAAGATTCATCAAGGTCAAATCAATTTCTTGTTTTCAGAATCAATTTAGCCTAGATTCTATTTGCTTAAGATAACTATCAATAAGATGTGCTAGCTAAGTTTTAATCAAATTATCTTAAACAATTGTGTCTATCAAAATTCAGATTGTTACATAGAATCAAAATAAACTATATTCTCAATAAAGGATCTAGTTTTAATAAGAATAGTATGAATTGATATTTCTACAACTAGTATATTTTCATTGAATATTCTATATGCATTGCTTGAAGAGTAATATCCAAAGAAACACTGTTTTATCATATTTGGCATATATTTCATTCTTGAGAATATAATATATATAACTGAAAAACATGAAGGTATGCAACATTTGATTCTCTGTTTTTCATGAGTTCACATGGGGTTTTCTTTAAAAATAGATTTAATAGAAACCTTATAATATGACAAGCTGTGATGATAGTATTAATCAACTGCTATCACAAAGCATTGTCCTTACACAACAAAGGTTCTATTTTTATATTTTTATAACCCCTATATGCAATAGTGTTCTTGGTGCAAGCACAATTGTATTCAATACCATTTTCTGTACAAAACTTATCAACAAATTTGGTTTTCAAAGCTGTGCCATGAATTTTCACAGTTTGCAAACCTTTTTCATTTGAAACCTTTTGTAAGTTTGTGCCAAAGCAGAAAATATTTCAATTTAAGTGCCAAGAATAAAACCAACATTAGCTTTGAGAAATCATCCATAATTACAAAATTAGAGAGCTTATCTCCTAGGTCCACAATCCTAGAGATCCAAATAAGTTCTTATGGAGAATTTTCAAAGGCTAAAAGGTGGAAACAATGTTTTCAAATTTAGAAATGATTCTAGTTTATTTTTCTAGATAGCAAACTTTGACCTTGCAAAAATTAATCTAAGTGAGCCAATGACAAGGTCTTTTGAGATTAAGTCCATGCTAGTATGAGTTGATTTTATATGCCAAAACTAGACTCTTTAATCTTGGTATTCTTAATACATATATTTAAAAAATATACCAAGTAAACATTCTTATGTTTATGATCAATAAAAGATAATGCCATGGATAAGAACACTCAATCAAGCATATAGAGAAATTAAAGAGTTATTCTAAGAGTATTGATTAAGCAGATTATCCATCAATAACTGAAGCATAATATAGAAAGATGGAATGATTTGGTTATATTTTCTTTTCATACCAAAAGTATCACTTATATCACAGAAATGATCAATACCTGCAATTTATTTGATACTAAGGCAAAGAGAATGATGAGATGCAAGGATTACTAATTTCATTATTCTTTTTATTTCAATTACTTTTCTTAAGTATATTTTAAGTTTCATTCTTTAATATATGTCTAGAGCACCCAATGTCTAAATTAACATCTTTTGTTGGAGCCTTGAGTGCTAGATATACCTACAGAAAGTATTCAGATTTTCAACTTAGGAACCCAAGCTCTTTTGGGTCCTTGTAGGTTAGCTATTATTGTTCCTTTTTGGAACCCATATTTTCTTAATAGCTATTTTGTCCATAGACTTGCAAATTTTAGGATTACAAGGAGTGAACTTCAGCATTATCTTGTTAAATTTAACAAACATAGATTTAACATGAGTAGTAGATAAACTTACAATTTTCTGTTTTTGCCTATTAGAATCTGTCTTAGGATAGATAGTAGAGGATTTAACACACATGTCATTAAGGGATTTTTGTGTGTACCAAGATTGATGTCCTAATCCATCCTTTTCAAATTCAGCCCTTTGATTATTTATCATTAAGTTCAATTTTTCATAGCTAATAGTAAATTTTTCAGCTATAGGCTTAACCTTGTTAACTTCTTTAGTTAGCCTTTCATTATCTTCTGAAAGTAATTTATTATTTTTCTGAGTTATATCATAGCTTTTAGCAAGAGATAGAATTTTTTGATTTAGCTTTTTATTCTTTAACCTAAGCTTCTTATATTCAAAGTATAGATTATGAAAAGCATCATGAAGTTCATCAAATGTAAAATCAGTTTGAGTTTCAGTAAGTACCTGATTTTTGAAAGTGAGATCACTTTGTATTTGAGTACATACCTCATCTTCAGGTGCTCCAAAGCATAGATTTTCAGTTTCAGTTTGATGCTCTTCTTCTTCGGAACTAGTTTCAAATTCACTAGAAACGTTAGTGCATTCATATTTAACTTCAAGCATATTCCATATTTCCTTAACAGTTATGCAAAAAGATATGCTATTAAGTTCACTATCATCTAATGCACAATATAGAATATTCATGGCTTTTGCATTTTGCTGAGCCCTTTCTTTATCATGATTAGTGTTTGTATGTAGCCCATTGACTATGATACTCCATAAATCGTAGTCATGTGCTTGAATGAAAATGCGCATGCGTGCTTTCCAATATGTATAGTTTATACCATCAAATAGTGGAGGTCTATCAATTGATTGTCCCTCACTCATAGAATGTCCTTGGGTTGTCAGGATCTTTAACTCTTGATTGTGAGATCAATGAGTACTATTAGAGCACCTTGCTCTGATACCACTTGTTGCCCAAGGTGACAATCCAAGAGGGGGGGGTGAATTGGTTTCTTTTAAACTTTTGGTGCTTTTAAAAACTTTCTTAATTAAGTGTGGTGGATGCTTTCTTAAGCTATTTTAGTGAGTTACGCTAATGCAATAATAGAAGGTAAAGCAAGAGAAAATAGAGACACAAGCACAATACAAACACCACAATATATAGTGGTTCGGTGCTCTCCTTAGCACCTACGTCCACTCCCCAAGCGTACCCTTGGGATTTCACTATAATCACACGGATTACAGTTGGATTGTTTTCCGGGCTCACAATCCAAAAACCTAGTTGGTTTTACGGGCTCACCAACGAACCTATACACTTGGTTTTGCGGGCTCACCAAGAACCTTGTTGGTTTTGCGGGCTCACCAACGAACCTATACAACTTTGGTTTTACGGGTTCACCAAAAACCTTTGTTGGTTTTGCGGGCTTACCAACGAACCTTTACAAAGTGTTTAAGCAAATGAAAATAAAAGATTTAACTCCTAAATGAGCATATAAGACAATATGAACAACAAAGAAGAGTTTAGAAAGAAATTATCGCTTTGAAGTTGCTTTGCTCTTCTTTGTCAAGGAAGCTTCACTCTTCAATGGGGGAAGGAGCTCTTGATGCCTCTTTGAATCTGCTCAATCCCTTTCTTTTGATTCTTGAATGAAGCTCTTGAATGAAGCTTGCCTTGCTAGGGTTCTCTCTTGAATGCACTTGATGTATTTTCCCCAAGTCTTGCTTCCTCTAATGAATACTCCCTCTTAAATACTTCTCCAACCTCCAAATAGTCCTTTCTGACCGTTGGATTGAAGAAACTAGCCGTTTATAGCCGTTGGGAGTCCAAAAAGCATTTCTGCACAACTAGCCGTTATGTTCAGCCCGTGTTTGGGTCGGCTCAACCTGTCCTTGGGTCGACCCAACTTTGCCTTGGGTCGACTCAACCATTTCTTGGGTCGACCCTCTCAGAAAACACAGAAACTTGAAATTCAGCCTTCTGTTGCCTTGGGTCGACCCAACCTTTCTTTGGGTCGACTCAAACCTTGGGTCAGCTCAACATTTTTCTTGGGTCGACCCAAACTCAGGAAAATCAGAACCTTGAATTTCAGCCTTTCTTCACTTGGGTCGACTCAACCTTTCTTTGGGTCGACTCAAGGTTTACTTGGGTCGACTCAACTTCTTCTTGGGTCGACCCTCTCAGTAAATCCAGAGAGCATTCTTCCTTTGCATTTTGAGGTTCTTTTGGAGGTTGGGTCGACTCTTGCTTACCTTGGGTCGACCCAACTCACTGTTCATTTGTGCTGTTTTTGCAGGAGTGTGCCAGATGATTCCTCGATGTGCCGGGGTCGACCCAATCAAACCTATGGGTCGACTCAATCCACACTTTGCTGCATTCTTAAGGTTAGATTCATTCAAATGAACAAGACCATATATATATTCTCAATTAAACAAATGTACTGAGAGTAATGAACTTATAAATGAAGTATCAATTTAACTTATAGCATGCTCTACATAATTGCTTGTTAATCATCAAAATAACACTATCATCC
>NW_024069342.1:0-50704 GCF_009389715.1 Phoenix dactylifera
ATTGATATTCGGTTGAAGAAGGAACAAAGGAATTAATCAATTGGACTTAAACACAAATCCTACTTCGGGTAGGATTCCTAGAGTCCTAATTGGATTAGGACTGGAATCCTAGTTGGAGTAGGACTGGGATTCCTACTTGGAATAGGATTCCTACAATCCTAATGAGATTAAGAATTTTGAATCAAATCGGATTCCTACTTGAAGTAGGATTCCTAGAAATCCTAATTGGATTAGGACTTCGGATTCAAATAGGGTCCTAATTGGATTTGGACTAAAATAAAAATATATCCTAATTGGATTAGGATTCCTTAAGTCCAAATTAATTATTAATCTAATGAATCAACATGACTCCTAATTGGATTAGGATTGAAGGTTCAATTGAGTCATGGTTCATTCAAGTCCTAGTTGGATTAGGACTAGCATAGATTGAACCCAATTGGCTAATCCTAATTGGATTGGGATTAAACCATAAGAGAGGCACCCAATCCTCTTTGGAAGAGGATTAGGGCATCACAAGAAGGAGGGATCACGCCCCTCCTCTCTCTTGTGTGCGGCATGAAGAGAGGGGCCGGCGCCCCTTCTCTCTTTGGAAAGTTATCTAGGGCTCCAACTTTGGAGGAGCCCTTGATGGCTATAAGAGGGACTATGAGGCCGGCACCCTTAGGCATTGAAACTCTCTTCCTCCAAGCCGTGGCCCTCTCCTTTCCTTGGTGTTCTCAGCCGCAAGCAAGGGAGAAGAAAAGCCAAGAGTTGGCGGCTTCCTTTCCCTTCCCTTCCTTCATCCAACGCAAGGAACAGCAGAAGGCTGCGTAGGGGCTCATCTTCTTCCTCTTCTTCATCCTTCTTCTTCCTCCTTCCAAGCACAATCAAGAGTTGATTGAGAGGGAGGACATCAGCCATCAAGCTATCTCTGCAAGGGAGCTAGCACCCCGGTGAGATAGAGAGCTTGGATCGGATCCTGCTTCGTGTGGATACCCGTAGAGGCCGGACGTTTGAACGGCTTCAAGCGAACCCTCTTCCAAAACCACGAATTCAGATTTACGGTGATCATCTACCCGCGCAAGGTGAAGATTTGATCTTCCTAATAGTTTTAAAAGTTTTAATTCTTACCTAATTACGAAAGGTCTCGAAACAACGTTCATGCGATGAACGTCGAACCCGTGCATGCCGATTCCGCTGCCATCTGAAAAATTTTTGAAATATCAGCGGCATGGGCGGGTTCCAACATGAGTTGACTTCTGGTTCCAAGAGAAAGTCTGCTTGGAAGAAAAAGAAGCCTGCTAAGAAGCAGAAGAAAGACAAGAAGCTAAAGAAGGAAGTTCAAAAGAAAAGGGCTAATGACAAAGGAAAATTTTTCCCACTTTAATGTCGACGGCCAGTGGAAGAGAAACTGTCCTTCATACCTCGAGAGCCTGAAGAACAAAAAAGGTGACACACCTTCAGAAGGTATAGACTTGCTCATAATTGAAACTAATCTAACGGTTCTTCTACTCTAGTTGGTTATAGATTCTGGTTCTAGTGCTCATTTGTGCACTACCATGCAGGGTCTAAAGGAAAGTAGAAGGCTGGCGGAAGGTGCGGTAACCCTTCGGGTTGGCAACGGGGCAAAAGTTGCTGCTGTGGCTGTGGGCACCTACCATCTGAGACTACCGTCTGGTTTTAGTTTATTACTTAGAGACTGCTATTATGTACCTGTTTGCTAGCAGAAATTTGATTTCTGTTTCATGTCTAGCACAGAAAGGTCATGTTTTTACATTTGACAAAGACTGCTGTTCTATTTATTTGAGAAATAAAATAGTCGCACGTGGTTTTATAATTGACAGTCTCTATCATTTGCATATGGATGTATCTATAAATGTGTCTGAGCAAGTAGTGAATGCCAAAGGATCCAAAAGATCCAGAGATGAGATAAACCAAAAATATTTGTGGCACCTCAGACTTGGCCATATTGGAGAGGATAGGATGAACAAAATGGATAAAGATGGGCTTCTCGGCTCATTGACTTCCGAGTCATATCCAGTTTGCGAGTCCTGTCTTCAAGGAAAAATGGCTAGATTGCCCTTTGTAGGACATGGGGAGAGGACCACTGAAATACTTATCCTAGTACATACAGATGTATGTGGCCCATTTGATGTGCTAGCCAGGGGACGTTATTCGTACTTCATTACCTTTACTGATGATTATTCACGGTATGGGTATGTGTATCTTATGAGACACAAGTCTGAATCTTTTGAAAAGTTCAAAGAGTTCAAGAATGGAGTAGAAAAACAAACTGGAAAAAATCCTTAAGGCTCTTCGATCAGATCGAGGAGGAGAATACCTTAGTGGAGAATTCCGAGAGTATCTCAAGGACAATGGCATAGTCTCACAATGGACTCCTCCGGGTACACCTCAACTCAACGGGGTGTCAGAGAGGAGGAATCGGACCCTATTGGATATGGTCAGGTCCATGATGAGCTTCACTGATTTACCTATGTTCCTTTGGGGAGATGCCTTACTCACAGCAATTTATTTATTGAATAGAGTTCCCTCTAAATCCGTTCCTACCACACCGTACGAGATATGGCATGGTAAGAAACCAAGTCTTGGTCATCTCAAGATTTGGGGGTGTCCGGCCCACGTCAAGAGACTACAGGCGGACAAACTAGAGGCTAGGACCATAAGTGCTCGTTTTATAGGATATCCTAAAGAGTCATTAGGATACAATTTTTACGTCTCAGAGGATCACAATGTGTTTGTGAGCCGTCATGCCATCTTCTTGGAAAACCAGTTTATCCTTGATAGAGACAGTGGGAGGAAAATTGAGCTTGAAGAGAAAGTCTCTGAAAAGCAACGAGTCATGGATCCTATTGAACCCATTCATACAAAGCCAGTACACGATGTCCCTCGACCACCTCGTAGATCTAGTAGGGTCTCCCATCCTCCCGATAGATACTTAGGTATACTAGAAGAGGATACCGAGGAAATGTTCCTAGTGGGAGATAGGGATCATACACAAGATTCCAAAACCTACGATGAGGCGATATCTGATATCGATTCCGAGAAATGGCTGGAAGCCATGAAGTCAGAGTTAGACTCCATGCATTCCAACCAAGTCTGGACCTTAGTAGATCCACCAGAAGGTATTGTACCTATTGGATATAAATGGATCTACAAAAGAAAATAGGTTCGGATGGAAAGGTAGAGATCTTTAAGGCAAGGCTGGTGGTGAAAGGGTATAGTCAACGCGAAGGCATTGACTATCAGGAGACCTTTTCACCTGTAGCCATGCTGAAATCCATCCGAACATTGCTTGCCATTGCAGCATTTCATGATTATGAAATCTGGCAGATGGATGTGAAAACTGCTTTCCTGAATGGATATCTTAATGAAGATATCTATATGGAACAGCCTCTGGGTTTCACTTCTAGTGATGGAGATCACAAGGTCTGCAAGCTGCAAAGGTCCATTTATGGACTAAAACAAGCATTTCGGAGTTGGAACACTCGTTTCGATGACGCAATCAAAACGTTTGATTTCATCAAAAATGAAGAGGAACCGTGTGTTTACAAAAAGGTTAGTGGGAACGCTGTCGTATTTCTCGTACTGTACGTGGACGACATCCTACTGATAGGGAATGATATTTCCATGCTAACCTCGGTCAAGGCCTGGTTGTCAAAAGAATTCTCCATGAAAGACCTTGGGGAAGCATCCTATATTTTGGGAATAAAGGTCTATAGAGATAGATCTAAAAGGATGCTTGGCCTATCACAGAAATGTATATAGAGGAAGAGCTGAAAAGGTTCAGCATGGAAAACTCCAAAAGGGGTCTTTTACCCCTTAGGCATGGAATTCATCTCTCCAAGAAGATGTGCCCCAACACATCTGAAGAGATTCAACGCATGAGCAAGATCCCTTATGCATCGGCAATAGGGAGCCTCATGTATGCCATGCTATGTACACGACCTGATATAGCTCTTGCTGTGAGTGTCACAAGCAGATATCAGTCAAATCTAGGTGAAGAACACTGGACAGCTGTGAAGAATATTCTTAAGTACTTGAGAAGAACTAAAGATTTATTCTTAGTCTTTGGAGGATCATCAGAGTTGAAGGTAGAAGGATACACAGATTCAGACTTCATGACTGATGTCGATGATAAGAAGTCAACATCTGGATATGTGTTCTTGTGCAATGGTGGTACGGTAAATTGGAAGAGTTCCAAACAACCGATCATTGCTGATTCTACTATGGAAGCTGAATACATCGCCGCCTCTAAAGCTGCTAAGGAAGGCTTCTGGTTCAAGAAATTTATTGCGGAATTGGATGTAATGTCATCAGATGCCGTAACACTCTACTGCGATAATAATGGCGCCATAGCTCTAGCTAAGGAGCCAAGGTCTCATCAGAAGTCCAAGCATATAGAGCGGCGCTTCCACCTTATACGCGACTATGTTGAGAAGAAGTATGTCGAGGTGCAGAGAGTAGACTCCGCGGACAACGTAGCAGACTCATTCACTAAACAGCTAAGTCAGCAAAAGACTGAAGCCCACCTTGAGAAGATGGGACTAAGATATATGACTGATTGGCTTTAGTGCAAGTGGGAGATTGTTAGATGTATGCCCTAGAAGCCAATTTTTGGCTGACACATTATTAATTCTGGGACATAATTTGTATTTGACTTTATTATTATTGAATAAATAAAAGGCATCTTTTTCATTCATATTGTTTATGTGTCTATGAATCGTCCAAGAATTAATAAGATGATGATGCATATTCTTAAGAGTTAAGAATTTGAGCCATGCATCATTGGTGATTAATTTCTAAATGCTCCTGATCGATGGATCATCACGAGGACGGTGATCAATCCGATGAGATCAGTGCACAGATTACTTTCCTTAAGGATGGACGAGACTCGAGTCCACAGTGTGGCGACACTGAAGTAATAGTGCAGGTGCTTGTTGGAGAACAAGGGTACTGAGCGTGACCAATACAAGAAGTCACTTGGATGTCTATCCATTCGTCAGTGACTTGCTTGATGTTGCAGTAGTGTGACTGGTCCTTTGACCTGCGGTGCTTCGGCTACTCACAGTGAGGTTATTGTAGTTTGACTGCACACATACATGGTCTCTAGCCATATGGGTCCATGCAGTGTAGATTGGCTGCAGTAAGTTCACTGTAGGAGTAGGGTATGCACCTATAAGGAATCTATCGACCTTGATAGATAAGGAGAGATCCTATGTGATTTATAAGACTGAGTTCGTAAGACCTCGGCCGGGGCAGTATGCACAGTGGAGAAAGAGTTTTCCACTCTCGAACTTGAGTCGAATAAATCTTCACATATGACAGACGATGGGGTTTGACGAGTTGTCCATGACCTCCGTCCTGTAGGGATCCACGATAGTAGGACTGTATCACATGATAACTGCACCTAGAGGTTCATCATTCTATTCTACTGGGTAGCCACTACATGCTGCTAGGTGTCACTGGTGGATGGTGGGACTCACAGGGATTATCTCGATGATCGATAAACCCTAATGAGTAGAGTTGGAATCGTTCCAACCCATTGAAAGGAGCTTTTTAATGATATTGTGATAGAGATCACAATATATATCTCACTACCAGTCAGAATAGAACCTATGGGGTCACACACACTAGAAGTATTGACCGATACGATGGTTGAAAAGTGATTATGAATCACGAGTAATCAATTCGATTGATAAGAAGTTGAAGAAGGAATGGGAATTGATTAATTGGACTTAAATCACAAATCCTACTTGAAGTAGGATTCCTAGAGTTCTAATTGGATTAGGACTAGAAATCCTATTTGGAGTAGGACTGGGATTCCTACTTGGAGTAGGATTTCTACAATCCTAATTAGATTAGGATTTTGAATTCATCTTTGGATTCCTACTTAGAATAGGATTCCTAGAGTCCTAATCGGATTAGGACTTCAAATTCAAATTAGAGTTCTAATTGGATTAGGACTAAAAATTGAACAAATCCTAATTGGATTAGGATTCCTTAAGTCCTAATTAATTATTAATCTAATGAATCAACATGACTCCTAATTGGATTAGGATTGAAGAGTTCAATTGAGTCATGGTTCATTCAAGTTCTAATTGGATTAGGACTAGCATAGATTGAATCCGATTGATTCATGATTTGGTTAATCCTAATTAGATTAGGACTAAACCATGAGAAGGGCACCTAATCCTCCTTGGAAGAGGATTGGGTTAACCAAGTAAGAGGGGCATCAGCTCCTCTCATCTTGATTAGGTGTGGCATGAAGAGAGGGGGCCGGCGCCCCCTCTTGGAAAGTAGTCAAGGGCTCCTAACTTGTAGGAGCCCTTCATGCTTATAAAAAGGAGGCTAGGGCCAGCGCCCTAGGTAAACTCTTCCTCTCCTTCCAAGCCGTGGCCTCCCTCCCCTCCTCTCCTCTTGGTTCAGCCGCAAGCAACGAAGAACTCCCCAAGGTGTTGGCGGCATCCTCTTCCTCTCTTCTTCCTTCCAACGCAGGGAAAAGAAAGAAGGCTGCAGGGGCTGTGTTCTTCTTCCTTGGTTGCTTCTTTCTCTTCCTCCTCTCAAGCACAATCAAGGGTTGATTGAAAGAGAGGAGATCAGCCATTAAAAGAAGTCTTTACCCGCACAAGGTGAAGATCTGATCTTCCTAAAGGTTTTAAAAGTTTTAATTCTTGCCTAACTACGAACGGTTCATGAAACAACGTTCATGCGATGAACGTCGATCCCGCACATGCCTCTTCCGCTGCTATCTGATTTTTTTTGAAATATCAGCGGCATGGGCGGGTTCCCAACACGATGTGATCTGCAATGTCATGTAATTTTTCAGATGCTTGCATGCATCTTATTTGATGTTTTGAGAGGCCTACGTGCCTCCTAAAAGAAGATGTAATTTATTATTATTTTTATTTTACATCTGGTTATATTTCTGTGATGTGATGTACGTCAATGATCAAGTTGAAGACAAGGCATGAGATGAACAGGGGTCTAAGCGGTTGATGGCGATTGGATCAAGAGTTGGTCAAGGATCGAATCAAGGAGGCTTGGAACCAATTCAAGAGTTGAAGACCAATTGATCGATTGACGTGCATGTGCTTGTAATACGACCTAATTAGAATCCATGATCATCACCCATTTAAAGTTTAGCTTTAATTATTGCTGCGATTATAACTGCCTGCAATGTGCCGTTTGCATGTGATGTGAATGAGAGTCGGGTAGATAGGTTTACATGTGATGTAGCAAACCCAATTGAGACCTAAATTAAAACCTCCTCAATCAAGTCGAGAGTGAACCAACATGAGCGATGATGACCCAAAGATTGATTCATAGATTGATTTTGATGATCACAAAACCTTGAAGTATAGATACTAATGTTTATGTTGCAAGGAGAAAGATATTTATTTTGCAAGGAACATAGCAAGTTGGAAGAACACAAGAAGGCCTCCAAAGCTCTCAAGTTGGAAGAAAGCTACAATTTATTGGCCCAAGCTTAAAGTTCAAAGGATTCAATTTGGAAGAGCAAATTCAAAGGAAAATTCAAAAGAATAGTCTTCGAGTCGACTCCTGAGGAATTCGAGTCGACTCCAATGGTTGCCGGGTCGACTCCAAAGAAAGCGAGAGTCGACTCTCAGTGGTACACAAGAAAAAACTCAGAGAAGCAGTTTTTGGACACTGAGATTCGAGTCGACTCCCACAAAGTCCGAGTCGACTCCAAAGACAGCGCAACCCCAAGACAGAAGACGGTATTTTCGTCTCTGAGAGGCGAGTCGACTCCAAGACAAGTCGAGTCGACTCCAAGGCAGCGCGGCTCCAAAATACAGAGGATCAGTTTTTCCGACTCTGAGATTCGAGTCGACTCCCAGACAGCTCGAGTCGACTCCAAGGCAGCGCTACACTAAGATGGCAGAAGACCAACTTTCGGAAACTGAGAGCCGGGTCGACTGCAAGGAAGTTCGAGTCGACTCCAAGACTGGATGAGCCAAAAGACAGAGAATCGGGAGTTCGGGCTCTGAGATTCGAGTCGACTCCCAGGACAGTCGAGTCGACTCGAGTGGACAAAATTCAAATTTGGATCCACGGACTACAGAGGATGAGCCGACTCCAAAATTGCCAGGTCAGCGCCAGAAGTTGGCGAGTCGACTCCGGGTTAAGTCGAGTCGACTCCCAGTCAAGACGGCAACTTTAATTCAAACTTGGAACAGTTGCCGAGTCGACTCCGGAAGAGCTCGAGTCGACTCCTGCTACAGCCGAGCCGACTCCTGATCGCGCGAGTCGACTCCAAACCCAACGGTCATATTGTCAGGAGCTGCAGACTGGTTCCAACGGCTCTATTTTTGTCTCTAACGGCTATATTCTTGTTTCCACTCCATCTAAAGCTATAAAAACGAGAAGAGAGCTAGGAGAGAACGGATGGAAGTGGGAGAAAACATTTAGGGAAGAGATTCCAAGGGAAATCTCCCATAAGCACAATAAGGGCCATTCAAAGTGAAATAGAGAGAAGAAGAGCTTCCAAGTGTATTCCAAAGCTTCCTCTCCATCCGTGTGCTGCCGCGGTGATCCTCTACTTCGTGCCAAATCAGAAGAGGGTCAAGTAAAGAAGAAGTCGAGCTCCTCCATCTTCAAAACTCGTTTGAGGGCTTCTCTTTACTTTATTTGTTTATATTGTTATATTTGCTTGTTTAAGAAGCTTTGATTTGTTTTTATTCTTTGTTTTAATATCTTGTAACTTGATTCAATCAAGGGATTGAATCAAGGGGTTAAAGGTTTGTTGGTAAGCCAAAGGGAAAACCAACGGGGTTTAAGGTTTGTTGGTGAGCCAAGGGGAAAACCAACGGGGTTTAAGGTTTGTTGGTGAGCCAAGGGGAAAACCAACGGGGTTTAGGTTTGTTGGTGAGCCGAGGGTAAAACCAACGTGTAAGGGTTTGATTGTGAGCCCGGGAAAAACAATCGGAGTGGTTCTAGTCGGTGAGCCTGGGAAAACCGACCGAGTTCGTTGTGCGCTCGTAAAACAACAAGTTGGGTTGTGAGCTTGTAAAACAACCGGCTGTAATCTGTAGGATTATAGTGGAATTTCCAAGAGGTCTTGGGGAGTGGATGTAGGTGCTGGGATGCACCGAACCACTATATTTTTGTTGTGTTTGTGATGCTCTTTGTTGACTGACCTCCTCACTCACTTACTTAGATATTAAGCTTGCTTAACTCTTCTTCGTGCATCCTTTAGTTGCAAGCATAATCAATTTACTCAATCATTAAATTGAATAGCATACTAGGGCAAAATTAGGCTAATCTTTTATTGAACCCACTGCTTAATTAATTGATTAGATTAGAATCATACTCTTGCTAAGGTTAAGCTTCACTAAGCATCCATACAACTTAGCATAATTAATCTAAAAGATTAGAAGTAGTTTAAAAGTTTTAAAAGACCCAATTCACCCCCCCCCTCTTGGGTTGTCACCTTGGGCAACAAGTGGTATCAGAGCAGGTGCTCAAATATTATTTGTAGTCTTAACCGACTAGAGCCAAAGATCATGACAACTCAAATAGATAGTTTTCTAGGAGAAGGACAATCAATTGATACACCACCACTATTTAATGGCATAAACTATACACATTGGAAAATACGCATGCGCATCTTTATTCAATCACAAAACTATTATTTATGGAAAATCATAATAAATGATCTTCACACACTCTCTCAAACTTTTAATGAAAAGGATTTAGCACAATTGAATGCTGATGCCATGAACCTTTTATATTGTGCATTAGATAGGAATGAGTTTAATTGCATATCTTCTTGCATGACTGCTAAAGGAATATGGAATATGCTTGAAGACAAATATGAATGCACTAACAAATCTGAAACATCATGTGTAGAAGGAGAGCAGTATCATATTGAAAATCCATGCTTGGTGGCACATGAGGTACATGCTGGAACTGAAAGCAATTTTACATTTGATGAACTCCACGATGCCTTTTCTGATTTGTATTTAGAATATAAGAAACTTGTTTGTAAGAACAAGAACTTGAAGAATGAAAATCAAATTCTAATAGATGAAAAACTGAAACTAACTAGTAAAACTGAAATCTTAATTAAAGAAAATCAAGAACTAAATCAGAAAAACCAACTTCTCACTGAAAGCCATGATAAACTTAAGAAAAATAATGAATTACTTTCAGAAGATAACAAAAGATTAACTAAAGAAGTTGACAAATTAAAACCTGTTGTTGAAAGATTTACTTTGAGCTCTGAAAAGTTGAATCTAATGATAAATAATCAAAGAGCTGAATTTGATAATATTGGATTGGGATGTCAACCTTGGTACACCCAAAAATCTTTCAAGAATATGTTTGTTAAAACAGTTTCTAATCATTTTAAAATAGATTCTTATAATGCTGATAAACAGGAACAAAGGTTATGCAAAATCTCTTCTGTTCCTAAATCTGTACATTACAAATTTGATAAACCTAAAAGGCAAAAACAGAAAACTGAAGGATTATCTACCACTCATGTTAAATCCATGTTTGTTAAATTTAATAAGAAGATGCAGAAATACACTTCTTGTAGTCCAAAAATCTGCAAGCCTATGGACAAAATAGCTATTAAGAAAATATGGGTTCCAAAAGGAACAATAATAGCTAACCTGCAAGACCCAAAAGAGCTTGGGTTCCTAAGTTGAAAATCTAAATATTTTCTGCAGGTGTGTCTAGCACTCAAGGCTTCAACAAAAGATGTTAAATTGGACATTGGGTGCTCTAGACATATATTAAAGAATAAAACTTAAATGTAATCAAGAAAAATAATTAAAATAGAAGAAATAACTTCAAATTTCTCCATCTTTCTATATTATACTTTACTTATTGTTGGATAAGTTGCTAGATGATTAATCAATTTATTAAGAATAACTCTATGAATTCTCTATATGCTTGATTGAGAGCTTTTATCCATGGCATTATTGTTTATTGATCATAGATATGAAAATGTGTACTTGGTATGCCTTTGAATATTGCACTATAAATACCAAGATTAAAGAAACCATCTTTGGCATATAATATCAACTCATGCGAGTATGGATTTAATTTCAAAAGACTTTGGCATTGGCTTACTTAGAGTATCTTCTGAAAGGTCAAAGTTTGCTATGCATGTTAACTAAGGAAACAAACAAGAATCAATTTCTAAATCTAAAGATGTTGTTTCTATCACTGAGTTTTCAAAAGCTTACATTGGATTTGTTCTTGGCAAATAAAACTGAAGTATTTTCTGTATTTGCTAAATCCTGTAAAAGTGTTTCAAATGAAAAAGGTTTCCAAACTGTGAAGAGTATCATGACACAGTGTTGAAAACCAAAATCCTGATAAAGTTTATACAGAAATTAATTATTTCAGCACCAAGGACACCTTAAGTAAAATAGGGTTCATAGAATTCTTGAAGAAATGAAAAAGACAATTGTGTATGATAGTCATCTACTTAAATGATTTTTAAAAGCTATCATCACTGCTTGTCATACATATGATTTCTATTAGATCTATTTTTGATGAAAACTCCTTTTGATCTTCTGAAAAATGGAAAATGAACCATTGCATATCTTTCATATTTTTCAGTAGCTTATGATATGCTTGATATGGTCTTTTGAAAATAATGCCAAATCTGATAAAGATATTTCTATCCTTGGATATCATTCATCAAGCAATGCGTATAGAATATTCAATGAAAGATTCTAGTTGAAGAAATATCAATTCAGTTTATTCTTTATAAGACTAATGATTTATTATCAAAATACTAAAATCAAATTATATATGTATATGGTTAATCTTTTACATATAACAATCTGAAAACTTGTTAATAATCAGAACCAAATTGAGTTTTTCAGAAATGCACTTAATGAAGAAAAATTGATAACTACTAAAAGACTAAATCAAGAAAAGATGAAATAAATCTTGATAAAATTCTTGCATGATTAGAAGTAAAGATCACCATTATCATTTGATTGCTTTACGAGCTTTATATTCTGTCAAATGAATGGTGTAGAATGCACTTCTATGTGATTATTTCAGATCTATGTAAAATAACCACCTTATTTGAAAACATTCATTACAAATATGATAAAGCAATTTGATTTGTGATTTGGAACAAGCATCAAAAGCATGATAGAATAATTATTTTATCATATACCTAATAGACCAGATTGTGTGATCATTATGTGCCCTTGTGCAAGACTTCAATCTAACTTTAATGAATCATATTTTATTGATAACAAATAAATCACAATCTGAATTTTGATAGAAACAACCATTTAAGATAAGTTGATTAAAACTTAGCTAACATGTCTTATTGATAATTATCTTAAGCAAATAGAATCTAAGCTAAATTGATTTCTGAAAATAAAAAAAAATGATTTGACCTTGATAAATCTTTCTATTGCCTCACATGCTTGTCCTTGAACCATCTTGGTTAATGAAATTATCTCTTTAGTTCAAGTGATATGTGCTTGCTTATATTTAGGCAATCTCTTGAGTAAAGTGACTCAACATGCAACTATTGTCATATCTTATATTGAGTCATCTAGTCAAAAAAAATATGTTGGATGAATGTTTTGTATCTTGAAGAAACTAATGACTTTCTTTCAAGAAAGAAAAGGAGTTTGTTAATAATGCAGGATCCTTGAGCAAGAAAATGAGAGATCTCAACTTGAAGGATATCTCCATGTAAGATACAATAAACATTCACATGCAAACAAGAGAGAGGACCTTCTTCAGCCAAAAGTTCATACATAAGAAATCTAGTAGGTATTTGACTGAAGAATGCAGAATGAATTGGTAATTCTAGATGCTTCTCTCATAAATTAATTGAGCAAAGTCAATAACTTAAATCTTATTATGGCATGATTAAAGTCTTTAATTATAAATTTTTGATATCATGTCTATATATATATATATTGATTGACTTATACTTTTAGAAATTGTTTCATGGTTTGCCCAAACTAAAATATATCTTTGCCTATGTCATAACCATGAAATACACAAGTTTATGCTTAAAATTTTGATTTAAAATAACTTGTGAGAAATTATGAATCCTTGAGCACAATGAAAATGTTGTTTGCATGATATACATCTATATGATACATAAGATTATTTCTTTATTCTACTCTTTCATGTAAATTACTTGAGAATAACAAAAAGAGAGAGAGATAAAGAAAAGAAAATGGATATTATTCAAGAGATGTAAAATCTAAGCAAAGGCAAATACTTCAATCTTAAGGAAAAGAAAAACAAGCATAATATATTCGGCACATTTGGAAGGGATAAAATTCGTAATTAATTACACTTAAACAGGGAGAGTTTGAAGTGAACTTTATAAATTTTCTATATTGCTCATCATAGGGATGGTGCCAATGGGGAGGCTAGTGGTAGTACCCGGCACTATTTGACCCAACTATTCGGTGTAGGGCATATTAGGGACGGCACAAGAGGGAGGCTAGTGGTAGTACCTCGTGCCCCTTCCCAACTCCACCGGATAGGGAGCAAATAGAATATAAAGCATAAGAAAGTTGAAAATGAAAGACAAAGTAAATGAAAATATATAAGAAGAATCAAGTCTAATTATTAGTCACTTGGAAACACACCATAAGGATGAAGTCAATGCAAGATGATATTTAAATAGGGAGAGTGTATTTGAAAAGAATTGACTTTGATCCTTGACATGCTTGTTATTATTATTTTAATGCATGACTTAACACTTAATATATTTTGCATATAGTATGATGTCTTGATTTATGGGTTCTCAATATTTTGTAATGCTTCATCCTTGGACAATTTGTTTGAATGTTTGAATTGCTACATAACATCTTTTGTTTGGTTCTATTGAAAAGAAATTTCAGATTTGTCGTTCACAATCATCTTTAAAATCTGAAAGTTAAATAAATTTGTAAAAAGGAGAAGAGAAAGATATCTCTATTTAGGCAGAATGAATTAATCTTGATCTATCTTCTACTTGCCTAACTTTGATACATAATATCCTAATACTTGTTAAATATCCTCCATTTTGTATCAAAACTCAAAATTAAATACAAAGATTCTGAAAGTGCTCTAATGTTATTGAAATATTCGTTTTCAATCTTAATGATTTAAGATGAGCTATAATGTGGAAGATACATATCTCAAATTATGATTTTGAAAGCCTCAATTAAAATCCTATGTAATTCAGAATCTGATTTTGTATACAAGCTTAGACTCAATATGATTTCTAAATAAAATCTTAAAGTAAGAAAAACAGAATTAATTCTGATGCCTTTGGTTGATTGCTCCGATACGCATCCGAAACATATCATTTCTTATCTTCAAAGTGTACTAATATTGGTCCAAATGATGTGTCTTTCGATGATCTTGATTGCAAACAAAAATTTCTAAATATATGATCTTATTTTGATATTAAAAAGATTTATTGTGCTTCATGTATCCATTGCAAATAACTATAATTAAGAATTGAGTTCTATAAATAGATATACTTCAATGATCATCTATATATTTTTCTCTCCTACATTATTAAAGACTTCCATCAATAGAGTGAATGATCTTAAAACTAGAAATATTTCAGTTCACTCAAATGACTCTAAAAGAAAGAAAATGTAAATGCTTTTGAAAGAAATTGAGCTTCAAATGAATCATTTTTCTGATTAATATTTCTATACATTTTCTCTAAGATTAAGAGAAAGCATAACTTGTTCGTAAAGGATTAGAAAGAGTAATTACTACAAATTTTGGAATAATACTAGATTACTCTACATTCACGATATTACAGAATTTCAGTGTTATTCACGTGTATCACTAAAATCTGAAATTCAACAATTAAAATGATTAAAGAAGAATGCATCTTTTGAGGGGGAGCTTTAGATATTCAGTATCCTATCCCAAAGACACTTTATTTTGATGCATGCTTTGAATTTATGGATTGATTTTGATGAACCTCCTTATATTGCAAGACATGCTTTAATTACCTTAAGATGAGTTCTATAAAGGTTGTCTTATCTCAAACCTTGAGTCTTATGAAAATAAGCTGAAACTTATAGAAAATATATTTTTGAGATTGACAATTTTGTTGAACATTATCTTAGGATTCTAAACTCTTAAATGGAATGATCAATTGAGGGGGAGAAAGAAAATTTCAGAAGGAGAGGTCTTATGGAACTTAATTACATGAATCTATAGGAGAGGGAAAGAATACTAAATGAAAAGTGATCCTAATACTCTCCAATATGTATCATCTGAAATTTAAATCTGAAAATCTTTATGATACACCTTGAGGCGTGTTATTTGGTTAGTATATCTCATGCATCACTCTTGAACCAAATTGCAAATCTTAAGAGCCTCTATTTAATGTAAAAGGAGGAGAATAATGTGTTAAATTTTCTTGAGTATCTCTTAGAAAATCTATTTTTTTAAAAAAACTTCACTAAGGAGCTCTAATTGGCTTGCTTTTTGGAACTTCAATTTTGTGCAAATTCATTATTTTATGTATCAAATTGTGCTTATTTTCTAAAGAAATAAAAGAAAGTCTTTAAAAGAGCTCTAAGATGTATCAAAAATTGCATGAATGTATATTTTGATATTTGTGCCCCAATGCTCCTATTATCATAAAAGAACTTTAAAGTCATTAAGAGAATTAATTAATTTGCGCTCATGGTTGATAAAATACTTAATAGATTGGGCAAAAGGTCCTAAATGAACAAGCTTTCATACTTATTATTGAAGAGAGGTTAGATTTCCATTCGTGTGGTACTTCTGAATTAACTTAAGAAAGATTCCACCTACACTTGCTTAGAAAACTATCTGTGGGTATCACATTCGATGTGTTCTGCTCTGAAATTATCTTAATTGGCTCTGATCTATGCTCATTAATCTGATTCTAATATTATTGCCTTGAGTTATATGATTCATATCCTTGCAATAATTTGACTTGCAAATCAGAGTAACAATAAGGAAAAGAAATATATGAGCATTCTGATCTTTGTGCTTAATGTTTCACTATCTTTTTGATGTTGTCAAAAGGGGGAGAAATATCTAAGTATGATGCTCATAATGCCTTTATTGCTTTGAATTGAATACAAATCAGCTTAAATTGAAATATGTTGATTGTGTTAAGCTGATTAAATCTAAAGCATTATCATGAAGTATGTTTTTTTAAATATATATGTTTTTCTACTTAGTGTTAAGCTGATTAAATCTAAAGCATTATCATGAAGTATGTTTTGTTTTAAATATACATGTTGTCTACTTCATGCAACTTTGCTATGTATTACTTCTAGAAAACAATATCTTTTATATTGCATATACTCCAAGTTTTGTCATCATCAAAAAGGGGGAGATTGATGACCCAAAGATTGATTCATAGATTGATTTTGATGATCACAACACCTTGAAGTATAGATACTAATGTTTATGTTGCAAGGAGAAAGATATTTATTTTGCAAGGAACATAGCAAGTTGGAAGAACACAAGAAGGCCTCCAAAAGCACTCAAGAAAAGTTAGAAGAAAGCTACAATTCATTGGCCCAACTTTAAAGTTCAAAAGATTCAAATTGGAGGAGCAAATTCAAAGGAAAATTCAAAAGAATAGTCTTCGAGTCGACTCCTGAGGAATTCGAGTCGACTCCAATGGTTGCCGGGTCGACTCCAAAGAAAGCGAGAGTCGACTCTCAGTGGTACACAAGGAAAAAACTCAGAGAAGCAGTTTTTGGACACTGAGATTCGAGTCGACTCTCACAAAGTCCGAGTCGACTCCAAAGACAGCGCAACCCCAAGATAGAAGACGGTATTTTCGTCTCTGAGAGGCGAGTCGACTCCAAGACAAGTCGAGTCGACTCCAAGGCAGCGCGGCTCCAAAATACAGAGGATCAGTTTTTCCGACTCTGAGATTCGAGTCGACTCCCAGACAGCTCGAGTCGACTCCAAGGCAGCGCTACACTAAGATGGCAGAAGACCAACTTTCGGAAACTGAGAGCCGAGTCGACTCCAAGGAAGTTCGAGTCGACTCCAAGACTGGATGAGCCAAAAGACAGAGAATCGGGAGTTCGGGCTTTGAGATTCGAGTCGACTCCCAGGACAGTCGAGTCGAGTCGAGTGGACAAAATTCAAATTTGGATCCACGGACTACAGAGGATGAGCCGACTCCAAAATTGCCAGGTCAGCGCCAGAAGTTGGCGAGTCGACTCCGGGTTAAGTCGAGTCGACTCCCAGTCAAGACGGCAACTTTAATTCAAACTTGGAACAGTTGCCGAGTCGACTCCGGAAAAGCTCGAGTCGACTCCTGCTACAGCCGAGCCGACTCCTGATCGCGCGAGTCGACTCCAAACCCAACGGTCATATTGTCAGGAGCTGCAGACTGGTTCCAACGGCTCTATTTTTGTCTCTAACGGCTATATTCTTGTTTCCACTCCATCTAAAGCTATAAAAACAAGAAGAGAGCTAGGGGAGAATGCATGGAAGTGGGAGAGATCATCTAGGGAAGAGATTCCAAGAGATTACAAGGAATCTCCCATAAGCACAAAAGGGCCATCCAAACGAAATAGAGAGAAGAAGAGCATCCAAGTGAATCCGAAAGCTTCCTCTCCATCCGTGTGCTGCCTCGGGGATCCTCTACTTCATGCCAAATCAGAGGAGGATCAAGTAAAGAAGAAGCCGAGCTCCTCCATCTTCAAAACTCGTTTGAGGGCTTCTCTTTACTCTATTTGTTTATATTGTCATATCTGCTTGTTTAAGAAGCTTTGATTTGTTTTTATTCTTTGTTTTAATATCTTGTAACTTGATTCAATCAAGGGATTGAATCAAGGGGTTAAAGGTTTGTTGGTGAGCCAAAGGGAAAACCAACGGGTGTAAGGTTTGTTGGTGAGCCAAAGGGAAAACCAACGGGATTAAGGTTTGTTGGTGAGCCAAGGGGAAAACCAACGGGGTTTAGGTTTGTTGGTGAGCCGAGGGTAAAACCAACGTGTAAGGATTTGATTGTGAGCCCGGGAAAACAATCGGAGTGGTTCTAGTCGGTGAGCCTGGGAAAACCGACCGAGTTCGTTGTGCGCTCGTAAAACAACAAGTTGGGTTGTGAGCTTGTAAAACAACCGGCTGTAATCGGTAGGATTATAGTGAAATTTCCCAAGAGGTCTTGGGGAGTGGATGTAGGTGCTGGGGTGCACCGAACCACTATATGTCCTTTGTGTTTGTAATGCCTCTAGTTATTGTCTAACTAACACACTTACTTACTTAGATAAATTGCTTGCTTAATTCTTATCCGCACATCCTTTAGTTGCAAGCATATTTAATCAAGTCGAAGTCTATACATCAAACCCTTGCTAAGTTTAACTTTCACTGTGCATCTAGACAACTTAGCATAGTTAATCAAAAAGTTTTAGAAGTAGTTTAAAAGTTTTAAAAGACCCAATTCACCCCCCCTCTTGGGTTGTCACCTTGGGCAACAAACGTTCATGCGATGAACGTCGAACCCGTGCATGCCGATTCCGCTGCCATCTGATTTAATTTTTGAAATATCAGCAGCATGGTCGGGTTCCCAACAGATTAAGAGTGATTGATCCATCCTAGTGATGTTCTCTTCTAGTTCATTGATTTTGATGATTAGCGTGTGTTAAATATAGAGTTTCTCATCAATGATCATCCAATTAGATCATAAACTTAGTGATTATCCCTTGTTTGGCACGAAAATAATATGATTTTTAGGTGCGTGCCAGAGTTCGAGTCGACTCGGATACATTTCAGAGTCGGCTCATGAGGGGGAGTCGACTCGCACATAGATAGGAGTCGACTCGAGGTCGATGGCATCATAGGGGGAGTCGACTCGCGCATATTTTGGAGTCGACTCGAGGTCGAGTCGACTCGCGACTTACTGGAGTCGACTCACGGTCGGGAATCCAATGTTTTAACCCTAATCAAAGCGTTTAATCGACACTTCTATTCACCGCCTCCACTGTTCACAAACCCTAGAGCCGTCTCCGACCTCGTCTCCGACCTCCATTAGGGCTTTTCCATCGAGTTTCTTCCGACTCCTCGTGTCCTTTCCTCCTCTCTAGGTCTAGTATGCCTCGTAAGGTAGTTGTCCCGAGCCGGAAGAGGCCCCAATCCGCGAGCGGCGTCGAGCGACGGTCCAAGGCTCGGAATGAACCCGTGAGGCCACAACCTCCTGTTCCTTCCCCGCCGAGGCCGGTTTCCTCGCGTCCGTGCGCCGGGAAGGCGGTCTCCACCGGGAGATATGTCAACTTCGACTATCTCTCCTGGGAAGGCTTCACAATAGGGCATATGTTGAGGGCCCAAGGATTAGAGTTGTTTTGCTCCCTAGATCTCCCTACTTACCCAGGGCTAGTTAGGAAGTTTTACGGGACAGTTTCTAGGGGTCATGGTGGGATACAGGGAACCGTAGCGGGTGTCCCTCTATTTATTTCAGAGGATTTTATTGCACAAATCCTTCATCTTCCCCAAGTAGGGGTAGTTCCCTCTCACCCGGCCGATAGGACTGAGCCCTTACGGCCATATTAGGGAGTCCACCCCAGTCCCCACTAGATGAGGTGTCCGTTAGTCAGCTATCGGTTGAAATGCGGCTCCTCTTGAGTATTATATCTAGGACCCTCTTTCCTAAGACCGGCCGCTTTGACTTTGTATCCGAGAGGGACCTAGCCCTAATGTACTACATTCTTCAAGATACCCCAATTAACTTCCCTAAGCTGATCTACAAATACCTATGTGAGCCATTAGACAAACCTAGGCTCACCCTTCCCTATGGGATGTTATATACCCTGATCTTTAGGGAGTCCGAGGTCCCCATTCCTGAGGGGGAACCCTCTCGCACACTGCGATACACAAGTCGCATGGGTGAGGGAACCCTTCACAGGATGGGATTTCATAAGGTAGAGGGAGCCTGGGTCAGGAAACCATCTTCTTCCACACCTACTGACCCTACTACTCGACACTCCCCCAGCCCTGATCATGATTCCGATTTTCCTACCTATCCCTCCACTTCAGCACCATCCACTTCAGCCGGACCCTCCTCTTCAGCACCACCTACTCAGCCACTAGAGGTCCGGATCTCTCCTGAGCAGCTCTGGGAGTTGCGGCAAGAGATCGTGTGGGATCTTCAGGACGACCTACTGAGGGAGCTCCGAGGTCCAGCGACTGCCCCCTCTACTGCATTGGTTCCTTCATTGGCAGCCGTGACCGAGATGTCGGCTCATCTGAGAGAAGAGATTTACAATGTCAGAAGCCTTATACAAGCCCAATTCTCAAATATGAGCGATGTCACAAGCAACACAAGAAAGATGCAAGATGACATCCGACAGGACTTAGGCAGCCAGAGTCAGGGGGCCGAGCGTCTGGCAAATGTATTGACTCCAAGTTGGATACTCTCCAGGCGAATCTGAATGAGCTCACCTCGATCCATAGTAGGGCCACCTCGGCGATCATCACGCAGCTAGGGAACCTCACAGATGGGGTTAATCTACTTATGGAACAATCCAGACTGAGCAAGGGAGCCGCATCCTCCTCAAAGAAATCCTAGCTTGCTTTTTTTTTCTCTTTTTGATATGTACTTACTACTTTTTGATTGTATCTACAAGTGTACTTAAACTTACATCAATACAATGAGTAGACATTTTTCTTCAATACTGTGCAAATTTGACCTCTAATTGCTTTTATGATGTACTTTCTTCCTTTTTGCTATGATGACAAAAAGGGGAAGAAAATATATTGAATAGACATGTAAAGGTAATCAATGAAAATCAATAAAAAGAAAACTTTTAAAACACACAATAATTTGTTCTTAGTGGATTCGATACCTCGAGGCTCATTATCTCTCTGTTGGGGCTCCTAACGGAGTAATCTCCAGAATCTATTCAAGGGATATTCGGAGATTAGTTGAATCATACTCAAGAACAAATTGGCAGATTTTTCCTCTAAAAACCAAAAATGTAAGTTCAAAAGCTTCAATACACTAAAAAAAAATTCAGAGAATCAAAACAAAGTTGAATGCATGTGTTGAGGGAGAGAATCTGAAATTTTAAGAAAGCAAACTCATTAAATATATATAAGCCAAACAATTGATTGCATGACATGAAGGCTTATATAATTTCAAATGAAAGGGGGAGCTTTAACTTCAAAATTTACTGTTTCACACCTTTCAGTTTTGGATAAATTAAATAACTAGACACTTGAATTCATTTTGAAATTTTACTATAAATTTCCTTTTTGGCTGAGCAATTCATTTTACATATACTCAATGTTTTGTCATCATCAAAAAGGGAGAGATTGTGGAGTGATTGATGTTAGATGTATGCCCTAGAAGCCAATTTGGCTGACACATTGTTGATTCTAGGGACATAATTTTGTACTTGACTATTTATTATTGAATAAATAAAAGGCATCTTTTCATTCATATTATTTATGTGTCTATGAATCGTCCAAGAAATTAATAAGATGATGATACATATTCTCAAGAGTTGAGAATTTGAGCCATGTATCATTGGTGATTAATTTCTAAATGCTCCTGATCAATGGATCATCACGAGGACGGTGATCGATCCGATCAGTGCACAGATCACTTTCCTTCTGGATGGACGAGACTTGAGTCCACAGTGTAGGGACACTGAAGTGATAGTGCAGGTGCTTGTTAGAGAACAAGGGTACTGAGCGTGACCAAGACAAGAAGTCACTTGGATGTCTATCCACTCGTCAGTGACTTACTTGATGTTGCAGTAGTGTGACTGGTCCTTTGACCTGCGGTGCTTCGGCTACTCACAGTGAGGTTATTGTAGTTTGACTGCACACATACATGGTCTCTAGCCATATGGGTCCATGCAGTGTAGATTGGCTGCAGTAGGTTCACTGTAGGAGTAGGGTATGCACCTACAAGGAATCTATCGACCTTGATAGAAGAGGAGTGATCCTATGTGATTTGTTAGACTGAGTTCTAAGACCTTGGCCAGGGCAGTAAAGTGGAGAAAGAGTTTTCCACTATCGAACTCAAGTCGAATAAATCTTGACATATGACAGACGATGAGGTTTGACGAGTTGTCCATGACCTCCGTCCTGTAGGGATCCACGATAGTAGGACTGTATCACACGTTAACTGCACCTAGAGGTTCATCATTCCATTCTGCTGGGTAGCCACTACATGCTGCTAGGTGTCACTGGTGGATGGTGGGACTCATAGGGATTATCTTGATGATCGATAAACCCTAATGAGTTGAGTTGGAATCGTTCCAACCCATTGAAAGGAGTTTTCAATGATATAGTGATAGAGATCACAATATATCTCACTACCAGTCAGAATAGAACCTATGGGGTCACACACACTAGAAGTATTGACCGATACGATGGTTGAAATCGTGATTAGGAATCACAAGAAATCAATTTGATTGATAAAAAGTTGAAGAAGGAAAAAGGAATTAATTAATTGGACTTGAAACAAGAATCCTACTTCGGGTAGGATACCTAGAGTTCTAATTGGATTAGGACTGGGATTCCTACTTGGAATAGGATTCCTCAATCCTAATGAGATTAGGAGTTTTGAATTAAAATTGGATTCCTACTTGGAGTAGGATTCCTAGAAATCCTAATTGGATTAGGACTTCGGATTCAAATAGAGTCCTAATTGGATTAGGACTAAAATTAAATAAATCCTAATTGGATTAGGATTTCTTAAGTCTAAATTAATTAATAATCTAATGAATCAACATGGCTCCTAATTGGATTAGGATTGAAGAGTTCAATTGAGTCATGGTTCATTCAAGTCCTAATTGGATTAGGACTAGTATGCATTGAACCAAATTTGGCTAAGCCTAATCGAATTAGGACTAAACCGGATTAGGGCCTCCCAATCCTCATTAGATGAGGATTAGGGCAAACCAAGAGGAGGGCCGTACGCCCCCTCCTTCTTCTCTTCTTTGGTCCGGCAAGGTAAGAGGGGCCGGCGCCCCTCTTGGAAAATAGTATGGAGCTCCTAAAAGTTAGGAGCTCCACAATCTATTTAAAGGGGCTCAAGGGGCAGCACCTAGGGTATTGGGATTTCCTCTCCCTTGTGCCGTACGCCCTTCATCCTCCCCTTGGGTTTTCAGCCGCCATCAGCAAGAAGAGAGAAAGGGATTGCCGGCTCATCCTTCTTCTCTTGTTTGGGCTCCAACGCAAGCAAGGAAGAGAAGGCTGCAAAGGGTTCTTGTTCTTCTTCATCATCCCTCCTTCTTCTTCCTTCTCTCAAGCACTTTCAAGAGTTGAAAGAAAGAGAGGAGATCAGCCATCAAAGGAAGTCTCTGCAAGGGAGCTAGCACCCCGGGGAGACAAGGAAACGTTGATCGGATCTCTACTTCGTGTGGATACCCGTAGAGGCCGGACGTTTGAACGGCTTCAAGCGAACCCTCTTCCTAAAACCACGAATTCAGATTCGCGGTGATCATCAACCCGCGCAAGGTGAAGATTTGATCTTCCTATTAGTTTTAAAAGTTTTAATTCTTACCTAATTACGAAAGGTCTCGAAACAACGTTCATGTGATGAACGTCGAACTCGCGCATGCCGATTCCGCTGCCATCTGAAAAAATTTTGAAATATCAGCGGCATGGGCGGGTTCCCAACAGTGGTATCAGAGCCTAGGCTTCGTAGATTAAGGTAAGAATTAAATATCTAAAGGCATATTAGATCTGAAAATTGAATGATCATACATACTGAAAAATTCTGCATGCAGATTTTTCTGGGGTGCTGATTTTTTGCATGCTGATTTTTATGTGATAAAAAGATGATTCTAAATGCATTGTTAATGGGATTACAAAGTTTAGAATCATGATTAGCATGATCAGCGACCTATGTCATGATACAATCAGTTAGTTTTCAGATCTGAAAATTATAATTGTTGCATACGGTGATGATCATAGGATTCAAACCCTTTTGGTATCAAATGTAATGACCTGCGATGTGATCTGCGATGTCATGTAATTTTTCAGATGCTTGCATGCATCTTATTTGATGTTTTGAGAGGCCTGCGTGCCTCCTAAAAGGAGATGTAATTTATTTTTATTTTTATTTTACATCTGGTTGTATTTCTGTGATGTGATGTACATCAACGATCAAGTTGAAGCAAAGGCATGAGATGAAAGGTGATCCAAGCGGTTGATGGCGATGGGATCAAGGGTTGATCAAGGATCGAATCAAGGAGGCTTGGAACCAATTCAAGAGTTGAAGACCACTTGATCAATTGATGTGCATGTGCTTGTAATACGACCTAATTAGAATCCATGATCATCACCTAGTTAAAGTTTAGCTTTAATTATTGCCGCGATTATAACTGCCTGCAATGCGCCGTTTGCATGTGATGTGAATGAGAGTCGGGTAGATAGGTCTACATGTGATGTAGCAAACCCAATTGAGACCTAAATCAAAACCTCCTCAATCAAGTCGAGAGTGAACCGACATGAGCAAGTCATATTAGATTAATTGATCTAATTGGTGTCTAGGAAAGCATGAAAGGTGGTTACTTAATTAGGACCTTACTCTCTGAGTAAGGGGAGCCTCCCACCTGCTTACCTGGCCAATTGTTCGATTACCTCTTATGAAAGGCTCAAGTTGCAAACACTAAGACCTGATTAACCAATATTAAGTCAATAGGTCTTCCACTGTAGTAGAGCTGCTAAGGCCTTTTCTGATGTTGACTTGTCTCGGCTGGATACAGTGGTCAAGTTGCATTGGGGGGCTGGACCTCTCTATAGACATGAGATGTTGTAGGGTAAAGGTGGGGTTGGGCACCAATAACTGTTAGGTGAGGACCCAATGACGACTTTATTCCTACGGTTACACAGTGGGTCTGACTTAACTAAGAAATGAGACCAATAACTGTTAGGTGAGGTCTTCATGGCTTAGAGACCAAGTTGCACTGCAACATGCTTGAGAAGCATTGTACAAGAGTTGTACACTCATCCATCTATGTGTCACCAATAACTGTTAGGTGAGGTGGCATGTAAATTGGTGGGACCGCAGTACCCACTAGAAACCCTAGTCGTGTGGGATTTCCGTTTTCCTACCAGGAGAGTGTGAGGAATTCGAGAAAATAGTGGGAGTCACAATTTGTTCTAAAAGACCTTAGGACAGATTAGGATCAAGTACAAAAGTCTAACTAGAATCTTTACTCTCTGCAGATACAATGTCGGCTTCAAACCCTTTGACCCGTATTCTTGAGACCAACCGACTGACCGGAATCAATTACAAGGACTGGCTTAGAAATCTCAAAAATAGTTTTGGACTGTGAGAAGATAGGCTACATACTCGATTCAGATATCCCCACATTACCAGCACGTCCCACTGATGTTCAGCGTGAGATGCATAAAAAGTGGTTGGACGATGACATTAGAGTAAAATGCTATATGATGGCATCTATGTCTAATGAACTCCAATGCCAGCATGAAAATATAAAGACTGCTAGGGACATACTGGCACACCTGCAAGAGTTGTATGGTGAGCAAAGTCGCACAGCTCGTTTTGAAGTGTCCAAGAGGCTTTTCAAAGCGAAGATGCGCGAGGGGCAGTCTGTCCATGATCACGGTCTGACCATGATCAAGGACCTAGAGGAGCTTGAGAAGCTCGGTATGGACATGCACAAGGAATTGCAAGTGGATTTGATCCTACAGTCACTTCCTGATTCATTTGGTCAGTTTATAGTAAACTACCACATGAATAAGATTGAATGCACTAAGACTGAACTAATCAACATGTTGGTAACTGCTGAGGGAGCCTTGAAAGGTTCAAGGGGCAATGTCCTTGCTGCTGAGTTGACTTCTGGTTCCAAGAGAAAGTCTACTTGGAAGAAAAAGAAGCCTGCTAAGAAGCAGAAGAAAGACAAGAAGCCAAAGAAGGAAGTTCAAAAGAAAAAGGCTAACGACAAAGGAAAATGTTTCCACTGCAATGTCGAAGGCCACTGGAAGAGAAACTGTCCTTCATACCTCGAGAGCCTGAAGAACAAGAAAGGTGACACACCTTCAGAAGGTATAGACTTGCTCATAATTGAAACTAATCTAACGGTTTCTTCTACTTCTAGTTGGGTTATAGATTCTGGTTCTAGTGCTCATTTGTGCACTACCATGCAGGGTCTAAAGGAAAGTAGAAGGCTGGCGGAAAGTGCCGTAAGCCTTCGGGTTGGCAACGGGGCAAAAGTTGCTGCTGTGGCTGTGGGCACCTACCATCTGCGACTACCGTCTGGATTTAGTTTAATACTTAGAGACTGTTATTATGTACCTGTTGCTAGCAGAAATTTGATTTCTGTTTCATGTCTAGCACAGGAAGGTCATGTTTTTACATTTGACAAAGACTGCTGTTCTATTTATTTAAGAAATAAAATAGTCGCACGTGGTTTCATGATTGACAGTCTCTATCATTTACATATGGATGTATCTGTGAATGTTACCGAGCAAGATGTGAGTGCCAAAGGATCCAAAAGATCCAGAGATGAGATAAACCAAAGGTATTTGTGGCACCTTAGGCTTGGCCATATTGGAGAGGACAGAATGAACAAAATGGATAAAGATGGGCTTTTAGGCTCATTGACTTCCGAGTCATATCCAGTTTGCGAGTCCTGTCTTCAAGGAAAGATGGCTAGACTGCCCTTTGTAGGACATGGGGAGAGGACCACCGAAATACTTACCCTAGTACATACAGATGTATGTGGCCCATTCGATGTGCTAGCCAGGGGACGTTATTCATACTTCATTACCTTTACCGATGATTATTCACGGTATGGGTATGTGTATCTTATGAGACACAAGTCTGAATCCTTTGAAAAGTTCAAAGAGTTCAAGAATGAAGTAGAAAAACAAACTGGAAAACCTCTTAAGGCCCTTCGATCAGATCGAGGAGGAGAATACCTTAGTGGGGAATTCCGGGACTATCTCAAAGAAAACGGCATAGTCTCACAATGGACACCTCCGGGTACACCTCAACTCAACGGGGGTGTCAGAGAGGAGGAATCGGACCCTATTGGATATGGTCAGGTCCATGATGAGCTTCACTGATTTACCTATGTTTCTTTGGGGAGATGCCTTACTCACAGCGATTTATTTATTGAATAAAGTTCCCTCTAAATCCGTTCCTACCACACCGTATGAGATATGGCATGGTAAGAAACCAAGTCTGGGTCATCTCAAGATTTGGGGGTGTCCGGCCCACGTCAAGCGACTACAGGCGGACAAGTTAGAGGCTAGGACCATAAGTGCTCGTTTTATAGGATATCCTAAAGAGTCATTAGGATACAATTTTTACGTCTCAGAGGATCACAATGTGTTTGTGAGCCGTCATGCCATCTTCTTGGAAAATCAGTTTATCCTTGATAGAGGCAGTGGGAGGAAAATTGAGCTTGAAGAGAAAGTCTCTGAAAAGCAACGAGTCATGGATCCTATAGAACCTATTCATAAGGAGCCAGTACACGATGTCCCTCAACCACCTCGTAGATCTAGTAGGGTCTCCCATCCTCCCGATAGATACTTAGGTATACTAGAAGAGGATACCGAGGAAATGTTCCTAGTGGGAGATAGGGATCACATACAGGATCCCAAAACCTACAACGAGGCGATATCTGATATCGATTCCGAGAAATGGCTGAAAGCTATGAAGTCAGAGATAGACTCCATGCATTCCAACCAAGTCTGGACCTTAGTAGATCCACCAGAAGGTATTGTACCTATTGGATGCAAATGGATCTACAAAAGAAAAATAGGTTCGGATGGAGAGGTAGAGACCTATAAGGCAAGGCTTGTGGCGAAAGGGTATAGTCAGCGCGAAGGTATTGACTATCAGGAGACCTTTTCACCTGTAGCCATGCTAAAATCCATCCGGACATTGCTTGCCATTGCAGCATTTCATGACTATGAAATCTGGCAGATGGATGTGAAAACTGCTTTCCTGAATGGATATCTTGATGAAGATATCTATATGGAACAGCCTTTGGGTTTCACTTCCAGTGATGGAGATCACAAGGTCTGCAAGCTGCAAAGGTCCATCTATGGACTAAAGCAAGCCTCTCGGAGTTGGAACACTCGTTTCGATGATGCAATCAAAACGTTTGATTTCATCAAAAACGAAGAGGAACCATGTGTTTATAAAAAGGTTAGTGGGAGTGCTGTCATTTTTCTCGTACTGTACGTAGATGACATTCTCCTGATTGGGAATGATATTCCCATGTTAACCTCGGTCAAGGTCTGGTTGTCAAAAGAATTCTCCATGAAAGACCTTGGGGAAGCATCCTATATTTTGGGAATAAAGGTCTATAGAGATAGATCTAAAAGGATGCTTGGCCTTTCACAGAAGATGTACATAGAGGAGGTGCTGAAGAGGTTCAGCATGGAAAACTCCAAGAGGGGTCTCTTACCCCTAAGGCATGGAATTCATCTCTCCAAGAAGATGTGCCCCAACACATCTGAGGAGATTCAACGCATGAGCAAGATTCCTTATGCATCGGCAATAGGAAGCCTCATGTATGCCATGCTATGTACACGACCTGATATAGCTCTTGCTGTGAGTGTCACAAGCAGATATCAGTCGAATCCAGGTGAAGAACACTGGACAGCTGTGAAGAATATTCTTAAGTACTTGAGAAGAACTAAAGATTTATTCTTGGTTTTTGGAGGATCATCAGAGTTAAAGGTAGAAGGGTACACAGATTCAGACTTCATGACTGATGTCGATGACAGGAAGTCAACATCTGGATACGTGTTCTTGTGCAATGGTGGTACGGTGAATTGGAAGAGTTCTAAACAACCGATCATTGCTGATTCTACTATGGAAGCCGAATACATCGCCGCCTCTGAAGCTGCTAAGGAAGGCTTCTGGTTCAAGAAATTCATTGCAGAGCTGGATGTGATGACATCAGATGCCATAACACTCTACTGCGATAACAATGGCGCCATAGCCCTTGCTAAGGAGCCAAGGTCTCATCAGAAGTCTAAGCATATAGAGCGGCGCTTTCACCTCATACGCGACTATGTGGAGAAGAAATATGTAGAGGTGCAGAGAGTAGACTCCGCGGATAACGTGGCAGACCCTTTCACTAAGCAGCTGAGTCAGCAAAAGACTGAAGCCCACCTTGAGAAGATGGGCCTAAGATATATGACCAATTGGCTTTAGTGCAAGTGGGAGATTGTTAGATGTATGCCCTAGAAGCCAATTTGGCTGACACATTGTTGATTCTAGAAACATAATTTTGTACTTGACTATTTATTATTGAATAAATAAAAGGCATCTTTTCATTCATATTATTTATGTGTCTATGAATCGTCCAAAAAATTAATAAGATGATGATACATATTCTCAAGAGTTGAGAATTTGAGCCATGTATCATTGGTGATTAATTTCTAAATGCTCCTGATCAATGGATCATCATGAGGACGGTGATCGATCCGATCAGTGCACAGATCACTTTCCTTCTGGATGGACGAGACTTGAGTCCACAGTGTAGGGACACTGAAGTGATAGTGCAGGTGCTTGTTAGAGAACAAGGGTACTGAGCGTGACCAAGACAAGAAGTCACTTGGATGTCTATCCACTCGTCAGTGACTTACTTGATGTTGCAGTAGTGTGACTGGTCCTTTGACCTGCGGTGCTTCGGCTACTCACAGTGAGGTTATTGTAGTTTGACTGCACACATACATGGTCTCTAGCCATATGGGTCCATGCAGTGTAGATTGGCTGCAGTAGGTTCACTATAGGAGTAGGGTATGCACCTACAAGGAATCTATCGACCTTGATAGAAGAGGAGTGATCCTATGTGATTTGTTAGACTGAGTTCTAAGACCTTGGCCAGGGCAGTAAAGTGGAGAAAGAGTTTTCCACTATCGAACTCAAGTCGAATAAATCTTGACATATGACAGACGATGGGGTTTGACGAGTTGTCCATGACCTCCGTCCTGTAGGGGTCCACGATAGTAGGACTGTATCACACGTTAAACTGCACCTAGAGGTTCATCATTCCATTCTGCTGGGTAGCCACTACATGCTGCTAGGTGTCACTGGTGGATGGTGGGACTCATAGGGATTATCTTGATGATCGATAAACCCTAATGAGTTGAGTTGGAATCGTTCCAACCCATTGAAAGGAGTTTTCAATGATATAGTGATAGAGATCACAATATATCTCACTACCAGTCAGAATAGAACCTATGGGGTCACACACACTAGAAGTATTGACCGATCCGATGGTTGAAATCGTGATTAGGAATCACAAGAAATCAATTTGATTGATAAAAAGTTGAAGAAGGAAAAAGGAATTAATTAATTGGACTTGAAACAAGAATCCTACTTCGGGTAGGATACCTAGAGTTCTAATTGGATTAGGACTGGGATTCCTACTTGGAATAGGATTCCTCAATCCTAATGAGATTAGGAGTTTTGAATTAAAATTGGATTCCTACTTGGAGTAGGATTCCTAGAAATCCTAATTGGATTAGGACTTCGGATTCAAATAGAGTCCTAATTGGATTAGGACTAAAATTAAATAAATCCTAATTGGATTAGGATTCCTTAAGTCTAAATTAATTAATAATCTAATGAATCAACATGACTCCTAATTGGATTAGGATTGAAGAGTTCAATTGAGTCATGGTTCATTCAAGTCCTAATTGGATTAGGACTAGTATGCATTGAACCAAATTTGGCTAAGCCTAATCGAATTAGGACTAAACCGGATTAGGGCCTCCCAATCCTCATTAGATGAGGATTAGGGCAAACCAAGAGGAGGGCCGTACGCCCCCTCCTTCTTCTCTTCTTTGGTGCGGCAAGGTAAGAGGGGCCGGCGCCCCTCTTGGAAAATAGTATGGAGCTCCTAAAAGTTAGGAGCTCCACAATCTATTTAAAGGGGCTCAAGGGGCAGCACCTAGGGTATTGGGATTTCCTCTCCCTTGTGCCGTACGCCCTTCATCCTCCCCTTGGGTTTTCAGCCGCCATCAGCAAGAAGAGAGAAAGGGATTGCCGGCTCATCCTTCTTCTCTTGTTTGGGCTCCAACGCAAGCAAGGAAGAGAAGGCTACAAAGGGTTCTTGTTCTTCTTCATCATCCCTCCTTCTTCTTCCTCCTCTCAAGCACTTTCAAGAGTTGAAAGAAAGAGAGGAGATCAGCCATCAAAGGAAGTCTCTGCAAGGGAGCTAGCACCCCGGGGAGACAAGGAAACGTTGATCGGATCTCTACTTCGTGTGGATACCCGTAGAGGCCGGACGTTTGAACGGCTTCAAGCGAACCCTCTTCCTAAAACCACGAATTCAGATTCGCGGTGATCATCTACCCGCGCAAGGTGAAGATTTGATCTTCCTATTAGTTTTAAAAGTTTTAATTCTTACCTAATTACGAAAGGTCTCGAAACAACGTTCATGTGATGAACGTCGAACTCGCGCATGCCGATTCCGCTGCCATCTGAAAAATTTTTGAAATATCAGCGGCATGGGCGGGTTCCCAACAGTGGTATCAGAGCCTAGGCTTCGTAGATTAAGGTAAGAATTAAATATCTAAAGGCATATTAGATCTGAAAATTAAATGATCATGCATGCTGAAAAATTCTGCATGCAGATTTTTCAGGGGTGCTGATTTTTACATGCTGATTTTTATGTGATAAAAAGATGATTCTAATTGCATTGTTAATGGGATTACAAAGTTTAGAATCATGATTAGCATGATCAGCGACCTATGTCATGATATAATCAGTTAGTTTTCAGATCTGAAAATTATAATTGTAGCATACGGTGATGATCATAGGATTCAACCCTTTTGGTATCAAATGTAATGACCTGCGATGTGATCTGCGATGTCATGTAATTTTTCAGATGCTTGCATGCATCTTATTTGATGTTTTGAGAGGCCTGCGTGCCTCCTAAAAGGAGATGTAATTATTTTTATTTTTATTTTACATCTGGTTGTATTTCTGTGATGTGATGTACATCAACGATCAAGTTGAAGCAAAGGCATGAGATGAAAGGTGATCTAAGCGGTTGATGGCGATGGGATCAAGGTTGATCAAGGATCGAATCAAGGAGGCTTGGAACCAATTCAAGAGTTGAAGACCACTTGATCGATTGATGTGCATGTGCTTGTAATACGACCTAATTAGAATCCATGATCATCACCTAGTTAAAGTTTAGCTTTAATTATTGCCGTGCGAATTATAACTGCCTGCAATGCGCCGTTTGCATGTGATGTGAATGAGAGTCGGGTAGATAGGTCTACATGTGATGTAGCAAACCCAATTGAGACCCTAAATCAAAACCTCCTCAATCAAGTCGAGAGTGAACCGACATGAGCAAGTCATATTAGATTAATTGATCTAATTGGTGTCTAGGAAAGCATGAAAGGTGGTTACTTAATTAGGACCTTACTCTCTGAGTAAGGGGAGCCTCCCACCTGCTTACCTGGCCAATTGTTCGATTACCTTCTTATGAAGGGCTCAAGTTGCAAACACTAAGACCTGATTAACCAATATTAAGTCAATAGGTCTTCCACTGTAGTAGAGCTGCTAAGGCCTTTCTGATGTTGATTTGTCTCGGCTGGACACAGTGGTCAAGTTGCATCGGGGGGCTGGACCTCTCTATAGACATGAGATGTTGTAGGGTAAAGGTGGGGTTGGGCACCAATAACTGTTAGGTGAGGACCCAATGACGACTTTATTCCTACGGTTATACGGTGGGTCTGACTTAACTAAGAAATGGGACCAATAACTGTTAGGTGAGGTCTTCATGGCTTAGAGACCAAGTTACACTGCACCATGCTTGAGAAGCATTGTACAAGAGTTGTACACTCATCCATCTATGTGTCACCAATAACTGTTAGGTGAGGTGGCATGTAAATCGGTGGGACCGCAGTACCCACTAGAAACCCTAGTCGTGTGGGGTTTCCGTCTTCCTACCAGGGGAGTGTGAGGAATTCGAGAAAATAGTGGGAGTCACATTTGTTCTAAAAGACCTTAGAACAGATTAGGATCAAGTACAAAAGTCTAAACTAGAATCTTTACTCTCTGCAGATACAATGTCGGCTTCAAACCCTTTGACCCGAATTCTTAAGACCAACCGATTGACCGGAACCAATTACAAGGACTGGCTTAGAAATCTCAAAATTGTTTTGGACTGTGAGAAAATAGGCTATATACTCGATTCAGATATCCCCACACTACCAGCACGTCCTACTGATGTTCAGCGTGAGATGCATAAAAAGTGGTTGGATGATGACATTAGAGTAAAATGCTATATGATGGCATCCATGTCTAATGAACTCCAATGCCAGCATGAAAATATGAAGACTGCTAGGGAATACTGGCACACCTGCAAGAGTTGTATGGTGAGCAGAGTCGCACAGCTCGTTTTGAAGTGTCCAAAAGGCTTTTCAAAGCGAAGATGCGCGAAGGGCAGTCTGTCCATGATCACGGTCTGACCATGATCAAGGACCTAGAGGAGCTTGAGAAGCTCGGTATGGACATGCACAAGGAATTACAAGTGGATTTGATCCTACAGTCACTTCCTGATTCATTTGGTCAGTTTATAATAAACTACCACATGAATAAGATTGAATGCACTAAGACTGAACTAATCAACATGTTGGTAACTGCTGAGGGAGCCTTGAAAGGTTCAAGGGGCAATGTCCTTGCTGCTGAGTTGACTTCTGGTTCCAAGAGAAAGTCTACTTGGAAGAAAAAGAAGCCTGCTAAGAAGCAGAAGAAAGACAAGAAGCCAAAGAAGGAAGTTCAAAAGAAAAAGGCTAAACGACAAAGGAAAATGTTTCCACTGCAATGTCGAAGGCCACTGGAAAAGAAACTGTCCTTCATACCTCGAGAGCCTGAAGAACAAGAAAGGTGACACACCTTCAGAAGGAATAGACTTGCTCATAATTGAAACTAATCTAACGGTTTCCTTCTACTTCTAGTTGGGTTATAGATTCTGGTTCTAATGCTCATTTGTGCACTACCATGCAGGGTCTAAAGGAAAGTAGAAGGCTGGCGGAAGGTGCGGTAACCCTTCGGGTTGGCAACGGGGCAAAAGTTGCTGCTGTGGCTGTGGGCACCTACCATCTGCGACTACCGTCTGGATTTAGTTTAATACTTAGAGACTGCTATTATGTACCTGTTGCTAGCAGAAATTTGATTTCTGTTTCATGTCTAGCACAGGAAGGTCATGTTTTTACATTTGACAAAGACTGATGTTCTATTTATTTGAGAAATAAAATAGTCGCACGTGGTTTTATGATTGACAGTCTCTATCATTTACATATGGATGTATCTGTGAATGTTACCCGAGCAAGATGTGAGTGCCAAAGGATCCAAAAGATCCAGAGATGAGATAAACCAAAGATATTTGTGGCACCTCAGGCTTGGCCATATTGGAGAGGACAGAATGAACAAAATGGATAAAGATGGGCTTTTAGGCTCATTGACTTCCGAGTCATATCCAGTTTGCGAGTCCTGTCTTCAAGAAAAAATGGCTAGACTGCCCTTTGTAGGACATGGGGAGAGGACCACTGAAATACTTACCCTAGTACATACAGATGTATGTGGCCCATTCGATGTGCTAGCCAGGGGACGTTATTCGTACTTCATTACCTTTACAGATGATTATTCACGGTATGGGTATGTGTATCTTATGAGACACAAGTCTGAATCTTTTGAAAAGTTCAAAGAATTCAAGAATGAAGTAGAAAAAACAAACTGGAAAACCTCTTAAGGCTCTTCGATCAGATCGAGGAGGAGAATACCTTAGTGGGGAATTCCGGACTATCTCAAAGAAAACGGCATAGTCTCACAATGGACACCTCCGGGTACACCTCAACTCAACGGAGTGTCAGAGAGGAGGAATCGGACCCTATTGGATATGGTCAGGTCCATGATGAGCTTCACTGATTTACCTACGTTCCTTTGGGGAGATGCCTTACTCACAGCGATTTATTTATTGAATAGAGTTCCCTCTAAAATCCGTTCCTACCACACCGTATGAGATATGGCATGGTAAGAAACCAAGTCTGGGTCATCTCAAGATTTGGGGATGTCCGGCCCACGTCAAGCGGACTACAGGCGGACAAACTAGAGGCTAGGACCATAAGTGCTCGTTTTAATAGGATATCCTAAAGAGTCATTAGGATACAATTTTTACGTCTCAGAGGATCACAATGTGTTTGTGAGCCGTCATGCCATCTTCTTGGAAAATCAGTTTATCCTGATAGAGGCAGTGGGAGGAAAATTGAGCTTGAAGAGAAAGTCTCCTGAAAAGCAACGAGTCATGGATCCTATAGAACCCATTCATAAAGAGCCAGTACACGATGTCCCTCAACCACCTCGTAGATCTAGTAGGGTCTCCCATCCTCCCGATAGATACTTAGGTATACTAGAAGAGGATACCGAGGAAATGTTCCTAGTGGGAGATAGGGATCACATACAGGATCCCAAAACTACAACGAGGCGATATCTGATATCGATTCCGAGAAATGGCTGGAAGCTATGAAGTCAGAGTTAGACTCCATGCGTTCCAACCAAGTCTGGACCTTAGTAGATCCACCAGAAGGTATTGTACCTATTGGATGCAAATGGGATCTACAAAAGGAAGATAGGTTCGGATGGAAAGGTAGAGACCTATAAAGCAAGGCTTGTGGGCGAAAGGGTATAGTCAGCGCGAAGGCATTGACTATCAGGAGACCTTTTCACCTGTAGCCATGCTAAAATCCATCCGAACATTGCTTGCCCATTGCAGCATTTCATGATTATGAAATCTGGCAGATGGATGTGAAAACTGCTTTCCTGAATGGATATCTTGATGAAAGATATCTATATGGAACAACCTTTGGGTTTCACTTCCAGTGATGGAGATCACAAGGTCTGCAAGCTGCAAAGGTCCATCTATGGACTAAAGCAAGCATCTCGGAGTTGGAACACTCGTTTCGATGATGCAAATCAAAACGTTTGATTTCATCAAAAACGAAGAGGAACCGTGTGTTCACAAAAAGGTTTAGTGGGAGTGCTGTCGTTTTTCTCGTTACTGTACGTAGATGACATTCTCCTGATTGGGAATGATATTCCCATGCTAACCTCGGTCAAGGTCTGGTTGTCAAAAGAATTCTCCATGAAAGACCTTGGGGAAGCATCCTATATTTGGAAATAAGGTCTATAGAGATAGATCTAAAAGAAATGCTTGGCCTTTTCACAGAAGATGTATATAGAGGAGGTGCTGAAGAGACAACACATGAGCAAGATTCCCTATGCATCGGCAATGGAAGCCTCATGTATGCCATGCTGTGTACACAACCTGATATAGCTTCTTGCTGTGAGTGTCACAAGCAGATATCAGTCGGATCCAGGCAAGAAGCACTGGATAGCTGTGAAAGAACAGTCTTAAGTACTTGAGAAGAACTAAGGACATGTTCTTGGTCTTTGGAGAAGATCAGAGTTGAAGGTAGAAGGATGCACACATATTGATGATAGAAGTCTACATCAGAATATGTGCAATTGTGGTTCAGTAAATTGGAAGAGTTCCAAACAACCGATCATTATAGATTCTACCTTAGAAGCTGGAATGTTAAGCCGTATCTAAGGGTGCAGTGGAAACCTTCTGATTAAAAGTTGATTGCAGAGTTAGGTGTAATGTCATTAGATGCCATAACACTTTACTGTGATAACATTGGCACATAGCACTAGCTATGGAGCCATGGTCTCATCAGAAATCCAAGCACATAGAGCGGCGCTTCCATTTCATACGCGACTATGATGTAGAGGTGCAGAGAGTAGACTCCGCGGATAACGTGGCAGACCCGTTCACTAAGCAACTGAGTCAGCAAAAGACTGAAGCCCACCTTGAGAAGATGGGCCTAAGATATATGACCAATTGGCTTTAGTGCAAGTGGGAGATTGTTAGATGTATGCCCTAGAAGCCAATTTGGCTGACACATTTTTGATTCTAGGACATAATTTTTGTACTTGACTATTTATTATTGAATAAATAAAAGGCATTTTTCATTCATATTGTTTATGTGTCTATGAATCGTCCAAGAAATTAATAAGATGATGATACATATTCTCAAGAGTTGAGAATTTGAGCCATGTATCATTGGTGATTAATTTCTAAATGCTCCTGATCAATGGATCATCACGAGGGACGGTGATCGATCCGATCAGTGCACAGATCATTTTCCTTCTGGATGGACGAGACTTGAGTCCACAGTGTAGGGACACTGAAGTGATAGTGCAGGTGCTTGTTAGAGAACAAGGGTACTGAGCGTGACCAAGACAAAGAAGTCACTTGGATGTCTATCCACTCGTCAGTGACTTGCTTGATGTTGCAGTAGTGTGACTGGTCCTTTGACCTGCGGTGCTTTCGGCTACTCACAGTGAGGTTATTGTAGTTTGACTGCACACATACATGGTCTCTAGCCATATGGTCCATGCAGTGTAGATTGGCTGCAGTAGGTTCACTGTAGGAGTAGGGTATGCACCTATAAGGAATCTATCGACCTTGATAGAAGAGGAGTGATCCTATGTGATTTGTTAGACTGAGTTTCTAAGACCTTGGCCAGGGCAGTAATATAAAGTGGAAAAAGAGTTTTTCACTATCGAACTCGAGTCGAATAAATCTTGACATATGACAGACGATGGGGTTTGACGAGTTGTCCATGACCTCCGTCCTGTAGGGATCCACGATAGTAGGACTGTATCACATGTTAACTGCACCTAGAGGTTCATCATTCCATTCTGCTGGGTAGCCACTACATGCTGCTAGGTGTCACTGGTGGATGGTGGGACTCATAGGGATTATCTTGATGATCGATAAACCCTAATGAGTTGAGTTGGAATCGTTCCAACCCAATGAAAGGAGTTTTCAATGATATTGAGATAGAGATCAACAATATATCTCACTACCAGTCAGAATAGAACCTATGGGGTCACACACACTAGAAGTATTGACCGATCCGATGGTTGAAATTGTGATTAGGAATCACAAGAAATCAATTTAATTGATAAGAAGTTGAAGAAGGAACAAAGGGAATTAATTAATTGGACTTAAACACAAATCCTACTTCGAATAGGATTCCTAGAGTCACAATTGGATTAGGGACTGGGAATCTAGTTGGAGTAGGACTGGAATTTCTACTTGGAATAGGATTCCTACAATCCTAATGAGATTAGGAATTTTGAATTAAAATTGGATTCCTACTTGGAGTAGGATTCCTAGAAATCCTAATTGGATTAGGACTTCGGATTCAAATAGAGTCCTAATTGGATTAGGACTAAAATTAAATACATCCTAATTGGATTAGGACTCCTTAAGTCTAATTTAATTATTAATCTAATGAATCAACATGACTCCTAATTGGATTAGGATTGAAGAGTTCAATTAAAGTCATGATTCATTCAAGCCTAATTGGATTTAGGACTAGCGTAGATTGAACCCAAATTTGGCTAATCCTAATTAGATTAGGATTAAAACCATGAGAGAGGCACCTAATCCTCTTTGGAAGAGGATTGGGTTAACCAAGTAAGAGGGGCATCAGCCCCTCTTCACTTAGTTGGTGCGACATGAAGAGAGAAGGGGGGCCGGCGCCCCCTCTTGGAAAGTAGTCAAGGGCTCCTAACTTGTAGGAGCCCTTCATCCTTATTAAAAGGAGGACTAGGGCCGGCGCCCTAGATGAACCTTTCTCCTCTTCCACGTGGCCACCCTCTCTCCATCTCTCCTTGGTTCAGCCGCCATCAGCAAAGGGAAAAGACGAGGAGGCGTCTCCCTCCTCTTGGTCTTCTTCCTTGGCTTCAGCGCGTGTGAAGAGAAGAAGGCTGCGAAGGGATTTGATCTTCTTCCTCTTCTTCATCCTTCTTCTTCCTCCTCTCAAGTGCAATCAAGAGTTGATTGAAAGAGAGGACATCAGCCATCAAAGCTATCTCTGCAAGGGAGCTAGCACCCCGGGAGATAGAGAGCTTGGATCGGATCCTGCTTCGTGTGGATACCCGTAGAGGCCCGGACGTTTGAACGGCTTCAAGCGAACCCTCTTCTAAAAACCACGAATTCAGATTTGTGGTGATCATCTACCCGCGCCAAGGTGAAGATCTGATCTTCCTATTAGTTTTTAAAAGTTTTAATTCTTACCTAATTACGAAAGGTCTCGAAACAACGTTCATGCGATGAACGTCAACCCGTGGCATGCCTCTTCCGCTGCCATCTGAAAAATTTTGAAATATCAGCGGCATGGGCGGGTTCCCAACATTATTAATATTGAAATGAGGAATGTTTGACCAAATTTCGAATACCTATGAAATAGGCTCTGAAAATATCTCCATGAAGAGTCCAAGGGAGGGTAACCATCCTCCGGAAAGTCAAACAGTTCGTCATTTAGCTTAGATGAATTCATGTTTTCACTTATGTTTACTTTGAGGTGGATTACTAGTTTGAGTAGCAAAGCAATGCAATACAAGTTCAATTCATTTACTAGGATCATACAAGCTCAAAGCATTCCTTAAGAAGTTGAATCTATCTTTACAAAGGGGCTTTGTAAAGATATCGGCCAATTGATTTTCAGTGCATACATATTCAATCATCACATCATTTTTCAGCACATGATCCCTAATAAAATGATGCCTAATCTCTATATGCTTTGACTTAGAGTGTTGAACAGGATTTTTTGTTAAATTAATTGCACTTGTATTATCACACTTAATTGGTATATTATCCATTTTGATACCGAAGTCTTCAAGTTGTTGCTTAATCCAAAGAACTTGGGCACAACAGCTTCCAGCTGCTATGTACTCAGCCTCAGCTGTGGACAAGGCAACTGAATTTTGTTTCTTGCTAAACCAAGAAACCAAATTAGCACCCAAGAATTGACATGTGCCACTTGTGCTTTTTCTGTCGAGTTTGCACCCGGCAAAATCAGCATCGGAATAAGCAATTAAATTTATGTCAGATTGTTTAGAATACCATAAGCCTACATTAGATGTCCCTACTAGATATCTAAAAATTCTCTTAACAGCTTGCAAGTGTGATTCCTTAGGACATGCTTGGTATCTAGCACACATACAAACACTGAATAATATATCTGGTCTACTAGCAGTAAGGTAAAGAGCCTATCATACCTCTGTACAATTTGCAGTCTATACTTTTACCTTTTTCATCTTTGTCAAGCTTGCAACTTGAGCCCATGGGTGTGCTGATTTCCTTTGCATCCTTCATCTTGAATTTTTCCAACATTTCCTTGATGTATTTGGATTGACTGATGAAGATGCCTTCCTCTGATTGTTTTATTTGTAGCCCAAGGAAGAAGTTGAGCTCACCCATCATGCTCATTTCAAATTCTCCCTGCATAAGCTTGGCAAACTCTTGACAAAGATTATCATTAGTAGCACCAAAAATTATATCATCCACATAAATTTGCACAAGCAATAAGTCATTTCCTTTTCTTTTGATAAAGAGGGTTTTGTCTACATTTCCTCTCTTAAATTTGTTTTCAATTAGGAAATTACTTAATCTTTCATACCATGCCCTAGGAGCTTGCTTAAGTCCATACAATGCTTTATGCAATTTATACACATAATCTGGATGTAAGTGATTTTCAAAACCTGGAGGTTGTCCTACATAAACTTCCTCCATTATATAACCATTTAGAAATGCACTTTTTACATCCATTTGATAAAGTTTAAAATCCATGAAGCATGCATATGCCAAAAGTAATCTCATTAGGGGGTTCCTTTTCATTAGAGGTCCAAACTTCATTTTTTCAAATTGATTTAATTCCTCTTGCATAGCATTCATCCAATTGTCATCTTTTTCAGCTTCTTCTAGTGATTTAGGCTCTATTGAGAACGAAAGCAAGATAATTACTAGTATTTCTTAGAGAGGATCTAGTTCTTATACCTTGTGAAGGATCACCAAGGATTAGATCCTTGGATGACCATGTGCATACCTCCATCCTTAGGAAGATCTTGATTTCTTGATGGAGGTTGATCTTCTTCACCTTGCTGATTTGTATCTTCTTTGATCTCATCCTCATGTTGTTTGTCTTGAAAGGAGAATTCCTTCATTCGGTCTTCAAGTATACCTGCATCACCATCTTCTTCTTTTCTAGAAGAATCTCCATTAGCTTCATCAAAAACAACATGAATGGATTCTTCAACAACGAGAGTTCTCTTGTTGAAGACCCTGTATGCTCTACTAGATGAGGAATAACCTAAGAAGATCCCCTCATCTGATTTAGCACTAAATTTGCTTAGATTGTCCTTTCCATTATTTAAAATAAAGCATCGACAACCGAAAACATGAAAATAGCTTATATTTGGTTTCTTACCTTTTATTAGCTCATAAGGTGTTTTCTTCAAGATGGATCTAACTAAAGCACGATTCAAAATATGACATGAAGTATTTATTGCTTCAGCCCAAAAATACTTTGGTAGATCCGATTCGCACAACATGGTACGAGCCATATCTGCTAGTGTGCGATTCTTCCTTTCTACCACCCCATTTTGTTGGGGTGTCCTAGGTGCCGAGAAGTTGTGATTGATACCATTTTCTTCACAAAATTTTTCAAAATACTGATTTTCAAACTCGGTACCATGATCACTCCTAATTGCTTTTTAGTTTAAGATTGAGTTCATTTGAAAACCCTATTATGAAACTTGATAAAAGCGGAAAAGGACTCATCTTTGTGTGCAAGAAATGAAACCCATGTAAAACGTGAAAAATCATCAACGATTACAAGACCAAATTTCTTACCCCCTAGACTAGTAGTTCTAGTGGGTCCAAACAAATCCATGTGAATTAGTTCTAAGGATTTTGATGTTGAGACTATGTTCTTAGACTTGAAAGAACTTCTTGTTTGTTTCCCTAATTGACATGCAGCACAATTTTATTCCTTTTAAAGTCTATTTTTGGTAGTCCTTTGGACTAGATCCTTTGTAATTAATTTAGAGATTAAATCCATGCTAGCATGCCCTAACCTACGATGCCATAACCAACTAGTCTCATTGACTTTGGGATTCATGGCTACAAGACATTGGCCATCCTTCATGGTGAGATCATCAAGATCTACCATGTAAACATTTCCATGCCTATGTCCTGTGAGTATGATCTCATTATCAATTGGGACTACTAATTATGCATAGTGATGATTCAAATGATACTTTAAATCCCTTGTCACAAAATTGACTTATACTTAATAAATTATGTTTTAGTCCATTAACTAACAATACATTATCAATAAATGAGGAGGGTGATATGGAGATTTTACCAACACCAATGATTCGGCCTTTAGCATTGTCTCCAAATGTGACTACTCTCCTTCTTTTGATTCCAAGGTGACGAAGAGACTCTTGTCACCGGTCATATGCCTTGAGCAACCGCTTATCAAGATACCACATTCTCTTTTTATTTCCGGCTGCAAGGCATACCTGCAAAATGATCATGTGAAGCTCTTAGGTACCCAAGTTTTCTTGGGTCCTTCGTGGTTAGTATGGTTGGTTCCCTTAGGCACCCATACTTTAGTTATGTTTTTGGCTTTCACAAATGTACTCTTGTTAGTTTGGATCTTTCTTTGAATACAAGAGTAGGCTTTATGTCCATTCTTTCCACAATGAAAGCATGTAGGTTTTTCAGTTTTTACATCTTGTGCTTTTATGAAGAAATTCTTTAGATACTTTTGTTGTTTATTAGTTTTATATCCTAATCCGGCTTTATTGAAAACAACTCTTTGATTTGAAAGAATAAGAATTTAGTTTTTCAGAGCTTTGTGTAAATTTTTCAACAATTGGTTTGTACTTATGTACCTCGTTCTTAAGATTCAAATTTTCTTTAATTAGTTCTTCCTTATCCTGTTTAAGAGATTCAACATTTTGTGCAAGTGAGGTATTATTATTGAGTAGGGATTTTATTTTTTAGATTTAATTCCTTAATTAGTATTTTTGCCTTTTCATTTTCAATGCTAAGTTTTGAATTTTTTGATTTCTAGGTCAATAGTGTTAATATTTATAAATGCTCTCTTTTTCAATTAATAGGTTCTCAATATCTTTCTTCGGAGTTTTGATTGGAGACTTTTAATTCTTTATTCTTTGCTCCTAACCATACTACAATCACCCATAAGTTCTTGAAAAAGCTTCATACAATTCTTCTAAAGTAAAATTTATAGTTGGTTTTGACATACCTCGTCGTCTTCGAACGCCATGAAGCATAAATTGGCGGTCTCTTCCTTCTCTTCCTCGGAGGATGATGTGTCACTATCATCCCATGTTGCTTCAATGCCTTCTTCTTCTTCTTTCCAAAGTACTTCTTTTTGTTGAGGGCATTCGGAACGAATGTGTCCCGGTCTCTTGCAATCATAGCATATGATTGGGTCTCTTTCTTTTTCTTTTTTCCTTTTTCCAATCATTTCTCCCTCCAAACTTTTTCCTAGGGAAGGGTTTCTTTTTTCTCATGAATTTTTTAAACTTCCTAAACTATCAAAACCAAGTCCTCGTCCTCACTTTCTTCCTCACTCTCACTTCTTTCTTCTTCACACACACTCGAAGTAGCCTTGAGTGCAATTGTCTTCTTCTTTGGCAAATCATCTTCATGTTGCTTCATCGTGAGCTCATGCGTCATTAATGGAGCCCAAAAGTTGTTCTAGCCCCAAGGTGTTGAGGTCTTTGGCTTCTACGATCGCCGTGACCTTTGCTTTCCCATGCTTTTGGCAAAGACCTGAGAATTTTACTCACAAGTTTCGGGTTAGTATAAGATTTACCCAAACTTTTTAGACCATTAATTATATCGGTTAAAGCGTGTAAACATGCATGTTGATGGTTTCATTGGGGTTCCATCTTAAACAACTCATATTTGTGAACTAGAATGTTCACTTTGGACTCCTTGACTTGATTTGTACCCTCGTGGGTAACTTCAAGCCTATCCCATATTTTCCTTAGCGGAACTACATGTGGAGACTCTATTAAACTCATTTGCATCTAAAGAACAAAATAATGAGTTCATGGCTCTAGAATTGAGTTGAGCCATCCTATCATCATTCTCATCCCAATCCTCCTCAGGTTTGGGGAACTCGAATGCCATTAACCATGTGTGATGGTTCTTGTGGTCCCTTGACTATAACCCTCCACAAGGCATAGTCTTGTGCTTGAATGAAGATTCTCATTCTAGTCTTCCAATAGGTATAATTTGTCCCATTGAAGAGTGGAGGTCTATTGGTTGCTTGCCCCTCGGCAGGAACATTGTTAAAGGGTGTTGCCATCTAGATCTTTGGCTAAGACGGTTAGGTCTTTTACACAGAGCACCCGCTCTGATACCACTTGTTGCCCAGAGATGGTCACCCAAGAGGGGGGTGAATTGGGTGTTTTAAAAACTTTTTTGACTATTTAAAAGTAAAAACACACAAATATAAGAGCTAAAGCAAGAATAAAGCTATGAAGACAACCAATCGCAAACACAGGCTTTTATAGTGGTTCGGAGCCTCCACTGCTCTCCTACATCCACTCCCCAAAGCACCTTTGGGAATTTCCACTATAATCCAACGATTACAGTACGGTAGTTTTGCGAGTTCACTACCCAACTCGTTGTTTTAACACCGGGCTCACAACAAACCCTAAAACCCCCAAATTTAACCTAGGCTTGGGACGCCTTTCCCTTGTTCCAAGTCCCTTGACTGGAACAAGCACAATGATGTTAAAAAGAGTTTACAAACAATTGGAAAGCTCTAAATAAGCAAATATGACAATGATAAACAATAGAACCCGGAAGAATCCTTTTGCCGTTGGAAGCGTGGGAAATGGTGATTCTTCCGATGTGGATCGCGTAGGTTTTGAGTGTGAGCTTTGAATGCACGAGCGGAAGAGAGTAGTTTGAGCTTGAAATTACTTGGGAAGCTTGAAAGCACTTGATTTCTTCACTTGAATGCAACTAACTCCCTTGAACCTCTTTTTCTTTCTTCTCTCTTGAATGATTTTGCTTTGGGTTGGTGAAGAGTGGTTTAGAAGCACTTAAGAGGTCCCTTTTATAGCCCCAAAAAGGCAAATATAGCCGTTAGAGATAAAGTGAAGGAGATTTGAAATTCAAACCAAACCTGAAAAGTTGTCAGTCGCGTCCCAGGCGTTCCGGGGACGTCTCCGCTTCAACGAGAGACGTCTCGGCTACAAGATTTACTTTTACGTTGTCTGGGGACGACTCGGTCTTTACGGGACGACTCTGGAATTGTACCGTTTTGTAATCCTTGCCTTTCTGATTTGGCTGACGAGTCGTCTCTGCACTTTACGGGGATGTCTCGGCTTGTTTGCACTTTTTGAATGGGGACGACTCCGCTCCCTCGGGGACGACTCCGCTTCTTTATCTCCAGAAAAACATGTCTTCTGGAATTCCCTGAGAGAGTCGACTCCGCTCTTTCAGGGGACGTCTCCGCTGCCTTATCACCGAAAAATCATTCTCTGAAAAACACCCTGAGAGAGCCGTCTCCGCCTATCTAGGGGACGACTCCGGAGATCTGCTTTTTACTTGCGGGGACGACTCCGCCGTATGGTGGGGACGTCTCGCGCATATCTCTTGAAAACTGGCCTTTCTGCCGCCCACTGGAGAGAGTCGACTCCGCTACTGAGAGAGTCGACTCCGCTATCGCGGGGACGACTGGCAGGTGCCGGGGACGTCTCCAGACGTGTCAGTTCTTCCTGTTTGTTGCCAGAGACGTCTCTGAGACTATCAGGAGACGTCTCGGCTGTCCCTGAACTTTTTCTTTCATCTCAAAAAATTCTTCAATAAATTCATAAAAATTATGGGGAACTTGCCTAGACATTTCTTAACAATATTCTTAATAAAACACATAATTTCTCAATTAAATTGTTAAGATAAATGGAATTATACTCTAGTATTTTGTATTCATCAAAATCCATTAGGGGGTCAACAAAAAGGACAAAATTTGTGGACCATGCTCATTAGAAAAACAAACAAAATCATCCTTCAAATCAAAGAATATAGTATCAACAACTAGGCCTTTTGAACTCATACATATGGATCTATTTGGACCCACTAGAACTGCGAGTCTAGGAGGGAAGAAGTATGGACTAGTTATAGTAGATGATTTTTCAAGATATACATGGGTTTCATTTTTGGCACATAAGAATGAAGCATTTTTAGCATTCTTGAAATATTATAATAATATCATGAATGAAAAGAAGCTCACTTTAATAGCAATTCGAAGTGATCATGGAACTGAATTTGAAAATCAACACTTTGAGAAATTTTGTAATGAAAATGGTATCTCACATCAATTTTCAGCACCTAGAACGCCTCAGCAAAATGGGGTTGTTGAAAAGAAAAATAGGACCTTGGTAGAAATGGCACGCACGATGTTGTGTGAGTCAAATCTTCGAAAGTACTTTTGGGCTGAATCTATAAGCACTGCTTGCCATATTCTTAATCGGGTTTTAATACGACCTATAACCAAGAAAACTCCTTATGAACTTTGGAAGAATAAGAAACCAACCGCTAAATATCTTAGAGTATTTGGATGTAGATGTTTCATATTAAACAATGGCAAGGAGGATCTAAGTAAATTTGATGCCAAGTCAGATGAAGGTATCTTCTTAGGATACTCCACATCTAGCAGGGCATACAGAGTGTTTAATAAAAGAACTCTTGTAGTCGAAGAGTCAGTTAATATCATATTTGATGAGTCTGATAGTGAGTCTGCTAGGAAAGAAGATATCCTTGATGATGATGCAGGAATTATTAACTTTGAAAAGTTGAATCTTGATGACGTGCCAAATCAAGATAAGAAAAATGATCGCGTGCCACCACAATCTCAAGACTTACCAAAGGAATGGAGGTATGCATATGGACACCCTAAAGACTTAATCATTGGTGATCCATCTCAAGGGGTAAGAACTCGATCCTCTCTTAGAAATTTAAATGATTATCTTGCTTTTGTTTCACAGTTAGAACCTAAGACTTATGAAGAAGCTGAAAAAGATACCAATTGGATAAATACTATGCAAGAAGAATTAAATCAATTCAAAAGAAGTAATGTATGGACATTGACTGAGAGACCAAAGCATAACTCTGTAATTGGAACAAATGGATCTTTAGAAATAAATTAGATGAAAATGAGGTAGTTATAAGAAATAAAGCTAGACTTGTAACTAAGGGATACCATCAAGAAGAAGGGATAGATTTTGAGGAAACATTTGCTCCTGTAGCTAGATTAGAGGCTATTAGATTACTTCTAGCTTTTGCATGTTTCATGAATTTCAAATTGTATCAAATGGATGTAAAAAGTGCCTTCTTAAAACGGTTATATAGAGGAAGAAGTATATGTAGAGCAACCTCCTGATTTTAAAAATCATGAATTGCCAAATCATGTGTTTAGACTACATAAGGCATTATATGGACTAAAACAAGCACCTAGGGCTTGGTATGATCGACTAAGTAAATTTCTATTGAATAATGATTTCAGTAGAGGAAATGTAGACAAAACACTTTTTCTTAAAAGAAAAGACAAAAATCTACTAGTGGTACAAATATATGTAGATGACATAATTTTTGGTGCCACAGATGACAATCTTTTGCAAAGAGTTTGCTAATTTAATGCAAGGAGAATTCGAGATGAGTTTAATGGAAGAACTAAATTTCTTTCTCGGGTTACAAATCAAACAAACTAAAGAAGGTATCTTCATTCATCAAACTAAGTATACAAAGGAAATATTAAAGAAGTTTGGGAATGAAAATCATAAGGGAGTAGGCACCCCAATGAATCCTACTAGTAAGCTAGACAAAGATGAGAAAGGAAAAAGTATTGATATTAAGCTTTATAGAGGATTAATTGGATCCTTGCTCTACCTTACTGCTAGTAGACCAGACATCGTGTTTAGTGTGGGAATATGTGCTAGATACCAATCAGATCCTAAGGAGTCACATTTAAGTGCTGTTAAAAGAATCCTTAGATATTTAAGAGGAACTACAAACATAGGATTATGGTACTCAAGAGACTCTTGTCTAGATTTGCTTGCCTACTCAGATGCAGATTTTGCAGGATGCAATTAGATAGGAAGAGCACTAGTGGAACATGTCAATTTTTAGGAAATAACTTAGTATCATGGTTTAGCAAAAAGCAGAATTTAGTAGCACTGTCAACGGCTGAAGCTGAATATATAGCTGCCGGCAGTTGTTGTGCTCAAGTACTATGGCTTAAGCAACAACTAGAGGACTATGGAGTTAAACTAGATAACATTTCTATAAAGTGTGATAATACTAGTGCCATCAACCTTACTAAAAATCCGATTCAGCACTCTAAAGCCAAACACATTGAAATAATATATCATTTTATTAGAGATCATGTGCAAAATCGAAACATATGTATTGAGTATGTATGTACTGAGAAACAATTAGCTGACATATTCATAAAATCTTTGAGTGAAGATAGATTTTGCACGCTTAGGAGGGAATTAGGCATATGTGATCCTTTTTATTGAGGAGATATAAAAGGAGCAAGCTGTATCATGATACTCTCCTCCCATTTCTAAAAATCCATGAAACATTAGTCAAACTAGTCATCTATAGATTCCTTACTCATGTATAATTGTCCCAGTAAGAATTTGTAAGGATTGGAAGAAAGGAAAATTTTTAAAAAGAGAAAAGGAAGAGAAAGAAAAATTTCTGAACTAGGGTCGACCCAACCCAGAATGGGGTCGACCCAATGTTGAGTCGACCCAAAAAAAATCTAGGGTCGACCCAACGACGGGACCCCACTGTTAAAAGGGACCCGTGAGCTATCTAGGGCACTGTATTCTCTTTGTCCTCTTCGAAAACCCTATTTCCCACTCTCAAATCTCTTCCAAACATCTCCAAACAGTAGATTAGATCAAGATCTTGAAGAAATGGGACCCAAGAGAGCCGTAGCCAAGCGATCCGGAAGAGTTTTACGGACCACCCATGCAAATAGAGTTGCTACAGAGCCTTCTACAGTGTCTCCACAAGGTGAGACACGTGTAGAGCCTCCTCCTCCTTCCTCCCCTTCAGTCCAACTTGCGAAATTTGCGGGGAGACCAGTTACCACGGGAAGAAGGATCCACTCCGAGTTTTTGGATCAAGAAGGGTTCCGTTTGGGGGAATGGATCGAAGGCAAGGTTGGGTATCTTTGCTCCCTAGATGTGGTGATCTACCCAGGATTGGTTCGTGAGTTCTATGCCTTCCTGAAAACTGGAATGGGAGGGCTCATATCTGAAGTCCGAGGGGTAAGGGTTAGGGTTTCAGAAGAGAGTTTGAGTGAGTTGCTTCATCTCCCCTGCGAAGGAGCAACTCCAGAAAAGTCCGAAAATAAGTTGAGAGCCTTGCAGTTGATTCTTGAGAATGAAGACTTTGATTATTCAGAAAATGTAATAGCAAGCTCTCTTTCAGCTGAAATGAGGTTGTTGCACAACTTCATAGTCGGATTTTGTTTCCGAAAAGTGGGAGGTTTGATCTCATTTCTAAGCGAGATCTGGTCGTCATGGAGCACATTATTCAGGGCATTCCCCTAAACCTCCCAGCTATGACACTCAGGTAGATGAGAAAGGTCATATGCAATTCCAGAGTCTCCCTGCCTTATGGTATGATACTCACCCTGATCTTCCGACAGCATGACATATCAGTAGAGGGAGAGATTTCCAGGCATCTACTATTCACTGATACATACACTGCACGATCCTTATTCGCATGGGTTATGAGAAGGTGAACGGGCAGTGGGTACGTGCAGGAGCTAGGATTCAGGGTGATGCACCAGAGGGTGATGCACCAGAGATTGGAGACCCCATCCCTGAGGGTGAGGAGCCTACGGATCATCCTACAGCACCTTCAGAGGCTGGACCTTCGTCATCTGTTCCTGCGGGATACACAGATGAGTTTTGGAGTAGGATGACTGAGCTTATGTCAGCTCAGGCGAGGACTATCACTAATGGACTGACGAGCAGATTGGATATTATGACTGCTGAGATTAGTGATCTTAGAGAGCAGATAGGAGCTCTACGGAGAGAGAGAGAGGTTCATGGACCATCTGTGCCCCAAGCAGCTGAGTCAGAGATTTCGGCACAGAGTCATCCAGCTCACCGAGCTCCCCGCCAGACTCAGTCCCATCAAGCTCGACCTCCCCTCGCCACTTATGCTAGGAGGATGAGGACTAGATCACAGCCATTAGATACCCCCTAGGCTGAAATTAGCATTATAATTAGAGCCTAGGATATGTATCTAGTTCTCATATGTATTTTGTGTTGGCATGTACTTTGTACTTCGATTGAGGAACATTGTATTTGTTTTGTTTTGGCATTATTGTACTACAATGTTCCATTTTGATCAATGAAACTGAAATGTTTGTTAATTACTGTGTCTATTCCCATGCACCTATTTGATGATAACAAAAAGGGGGAGAAGCAAGGAAAGAGAAATAAGTTGACAAACAAGTTGAAAATTATAACAGAAAAGGATATACATTTAAGAGGGAGCAATTTGTAACAATGAAAATGTTAAAGTCTAAGATTTAAATCGAATTTCAGAATTTGGCACATAGAATTTCAGAATTTGGCACATACCTTTCACAGCGCCTTGCATATAGGTAGCAAGAGGGCGCTTATGCCCCGACGGTGGGGCCTTATGGGGAAGGGCCCAGCCCAATAGGGACAGCAACCCCCACTTGAAGCGCACCTGTATCGACTGAATCACTCGATCTAAGGGTGACGTCGGTGGAACCGTGAACCACGCGAGCTGGTTAGATA